>NC_090940.1:32652537-32925505 GCF_040938575.1 Ambystoma mexicanum | reverse complement strand
CATGTGTGATTCATGCCAAGCCATGTGTGATCCATGCCAAGCCATGTGTGATTCATGCCAAGCCATGTGTGATTCATGCTAAGCCATGTGTGATCCATGCCAAGCCATGTGTGATTCATGTCAAGCTGTGCGTGATTCATGCTAAGCCATGTGTGATCCATGCCAAGCCATGTGTGATTCATGCCAAGCCATGTGTGATTCATGCCAAGCCATGTGTGATCCATGCCAAGCCATGTGTGATTCATGCCAAGCCATGTGTGATCCATGCCAACCAGCCATGTGTGATTCATGCCAAGCCATGTGTGATCCATGCCAAGCCATGTGTGATTCATGCCAAGCCATGAGTGATCCATGCCAAGCCATGTGTGATTCATGCCAAGCAGCCATGTGAGATTCATGCTAAGCCATGTGTGATTCATGCCAAGCCATGTGTGATTCATGCCAAGCCATGTGTGATCCATGCCAACCAGCCATGTGTGATTCATGCCAAGCCATGTGTGATACATGCCAAGCCATGCGTGATTCATGCCAAGCAGCCGTGTGATTCATGCTAAGCCATGTGTGATTCATGCCAAGCCATGTGTGATTCATGCCAACCAGCCATGTGTGATCCATGCCAACCAGCCATGTGTGATTCATGCCAAGCCATGTGTGATACATGCCAAGCCATGCGTGATTCATGCCAAGCAGCCATGTGTGATTCATGCCAAGCCATGTGTGATACATGCTAAGCCATGTGTGATTCATGCCAAGCCATGTGTGATTCATGCCAAGCCATGTGTGATCCATGCCAACCAGCCATGTGTGATTCATGCCAAGCCATGTGTGATACATGCCAAGCCATGTGTGATTCATGCCAAGCAGCCATGTGAGATTCATGCTAAGCCATGTGTGATTCATGCCAAGCCATGTGTGATTCATGCCAAGCCATGTGTGATCCATGCCAACCAGCCATGTGTGATTCATGCCAAGCCATGTGTGATACATGCCAAGCCATGCGTGATTCATGCCAAGCAGCCATGTGTGATTCATGCTAAGCCATGTGTGATTCATGCCAAGCCATGTGTGATTCATGCCAAGCCATGTGTGATCCATGCCAACCAGCCATGTGTGATTCATGCCAAGCCATGTGTGATACATGCCAAGCCATGCGTGATTCATGCCAAGCAGCCATGTGTGATTCATGCTAAGCCATGTGTGATTCATGCCAAGCCATGTGTGATTCATGCCAAGCCATGTGTGATCCATGCCAACCAGCCATGTGTGATTCATGCCAAGCCATGTGTGATACATGCCAAGCCATGCGTGATTCATGCCAAGCAGCCATGTGTGATTCATGCTAAGCCATGTGTGATTCATGCCAAGCCATGTGTGATTCATGCCAAGCCATGTGTGATCCATGCCAACCAGCCATGTGTGATTCATGCCAAGCCATGTGTGATACATGCCAAGCCATGCGTGATTCATGCCAAGCAGCCATGTGTGATTCATGCTAAGCCATGTGTGATTCATGCCAAGCCATGTGTGATTCATGCCAAGCCATGTGTGATCCATGCCAAGCCATGTGTGATACATGCCAAGCAGCCATGTGTGATTCATGCTAAGCCATGTGTGATTCATGCCAAGCCATGTGTGATACATGCCAAGCCATGTGTGATCCATGCCAACCAGCCATGTGTGATTCATGCTAAGCCATGTGTGATACATGCCAAGCCATACGTGGTTCATGCCAAGCAGCCATGTGTGATTCATGCTAAGCCATGTGTGATTCATGCCAAGCCATGTGTGATTCATGCCAAGCCATGTGTGATCAATGCCAACCAGCCATGTGTGATCAATGCCAACCAGCCATGTGTGATTCATGCCAAGCCATGTGTGATACATGCCAAGCCATGTGTGATTCATGCCAAGCAGCCATGTGAGATTCATGCTAAGCCATGTGTGATTCATGCCAAGCCATGTGTGATTCATGCCAAGCCATGTGTGATCCATGCCAACCAGCCATGTGTGATTCATGCCAAGCCATGTGTGATACATGCCAAGCCATGCGTGATTCATGCCAAGCAGCCATGTGTGATTCATGCTAAGCCATGTGTGATTCATGCCAAGCCATGTGTGATTCATGCCAAGCCATGTGTGATCCATGCCAACCAGCCATGTGTGATTCATGCCAAGCCATGTGTGATACATGCCAAGCCATGCGTGATTCATGGCAAGCAGCCATGTGTGATTCATGCCAAGCCATGTGTGATCCATGCCAACCAGCCATGTGTGATTCATGCCAAGCCATGTGTGATACATGCCAAGCCATGCGTGATTCATGCCAAGCAGCCATGTGTGATTCATGCTAAGCCATGTGTGATTCATGCCAAGCCATGTGTGATTCATGCCAAGCCATGTGTGATCCATGCCAACCAGCCATGTGTGATTCATGCTAAGCCATGTGTGATACATGCCAAGCCATACGTGATTCATGCCAAGCAGCCATGTGTGATTCATGCTAAGCCATGTGTGATTCATGCCAAGCCATGTGTGATTCATGCCAAGCCATGTGTGATCCATGCCAACCAGCCATGTGTGATTCATGCCAAGCCATGTGTGATACATGCCAAGCCATGTGTGATTCATGCCAAGCAGCCATGTGAGATTCATGCTAAGCCATGTGTGATTCATGCCAAGCCATGTGTGATTCATGCCAAGCCATGTGTGATCCACGCCAACCAGCCATGTGTGATACATGCCGAGCCATGTGTGATACATGCCAAGCCATACGTGATTCATGCCAAGCAGCCATGTGTGATTCATGCTAAGCCATGTGTGATTCATGCCAAGCCATGTGTGATTCATGCCAAGCCATGTGTGATACATGCCAACCAGACATGTGTGATTCATGCCAACCAGACATGTGTGATTCATGCTAAGCCATGTGTGATTCATGCCAAGCCATGTGTGATTCATGCCAAGCCATGTGTGATACATGCCAACCAGCCATGTGTGATTCATGCTAAGCCATGTGTGATTCATGCCAAGCAGCCATGTGTGATTCATGCCAAGCCATGTGTGATTCATACTAAGCGATGTGTGATTCATGCCAAGCCATTTGTGATTAATGCCAAGCAGCTGTGTGTGATTCATGCAAAGCCATGTGTGATTCATGCCAAGCCATGTGTGATTCATGCCAAGCAGCCATGTGTGATTCATGCTAAGCCATGTGTGATTCATGCCAAGCAGCCATGTGTGATTCATGCCAATCCATGTGTGATTCATGCCAAGCAGCCATGTGTGATTCATGCTAAGCCATGTGTGATTCATTCCAAGTCCTGTGTGATTCATACCAAGCAGCCATGGGTGATTCATGCTAAGCCATGTGTGATTCATGCCTAGCAGCCATATGTGATTCATGCCAAGCAGCCATGTGTGATTCATGCCAAGCCGCCATGTGTGATTCATTCTAAGCCATGTGTGATTCATGCCAAGCCATGTGTGATTAATGCCAAGCAGCTGTGTGTGATTCATGCAAAGCCATGTGTGATTCATGTCAAGACATGTGTGATTCATGCCAAGCAGCCATGGGTGATTCATGCTAAGCCATGTGTGATTCATGCCTAGCAGCCATGTGTGATTCATGCCAAGCCATGTGTGATTCATGCAAAGCCATGTGTGATTAATGCCAAGCAGCTGTGTGTGATTCATGCAAAGCCATGTGTGATTCATACTAAGCCATGTGTGATTCATGCCAAGCCATGTGTGATTAATGCCAAGCAGCTGTGTGTGATTCATGCAAAGCCATGTGTGATTCATGCCAATCCATGTGTGATTCATGCCAAGCAGCCATGTGTGATTCATGCTAACCCATGTGTGATTCATGCCAAGCAGCCATGTGTGTTTCATGCCAATCCATGTATGATTCATGTCATGCAGCCATGTGTGATTCATGCTAAGCCATGTGTGATTCATTCCAAGTCCTGTGTGATTCATACCAAGCAGCCATGGGTGATTCATGCTAAGCCAAGTGTGATTCATACCAAGCCCTGTGTGATTCATACCAGGCAGCCATGTGTGATTCATGCTAAGCCATGTGTGATTCACGCCAAGCAGCCATGTGTGATTCATGCCAATCCATGTGTGATTCATGCCAATCCATGTGTGATTCATGCCAAGCAGCCATGTGTGATTCATGCTAAGCCATGTGTGATTCATTCCAAGTCCTGTGTGATTCATACCAAGCAGCCATGGGTGATTCATGCTAAGCCATGTGTGATTCATGCCAAGCAGCCATGTGTGATTCATGCCAATCCATGTGTGATTCATGCCAAGCAGCCATGTGTGATTCATGCTAAGCCATGTGTGATTCATTCCAAGTCCTGTGTGATTCATACCAAGCAGCCATGGGTGATTCATGCTAAGCCATGTGTGATTCATGCCTAGCAGCCATATGTGATTCATGCCAAGCAGCCATGTGTGATTCATGCCAAGCCACGTGTGATTCATACTAAGCCATGTGTGATTCATGCCAAGCCATATGTGATTAATGCCAAGCAGCTGTGTGTGATTCATGCAAAGCCATGTGTGATTCATGCCAAGACATGTGTGATTTATGACAAGCAGCCATGGGTGATTCAGGCTAAGCCATGTGTGATTCATGCCCAGCAGCCATGTGCGATTCATGCCAAGACATGTGTGATTCATGCCAGGCCATGTGTGATTCATTCCAAGCAGCTGTGTGTGATTCATGCAAAGCCATGTGTGATTCATACTAAGCCATGTGTGATTCATGCCAAGCCATGTGTGATTAATGCCAAGCATCTGTGTGTGATTCATGCAAAGCCATGTGTGATTCATGCCAAGCCATGTGTGATTCATGCCAAGCAGCCATGTGTGATTCATGCTAAGCCATGTGTGATTCATGCCAAGCAGCCATGTGTGATTCATGTCAATCCATGTGTGATTCATGCCAAGCAGCCATGTGTGATTCATGCTAAGCCACGTGTGATTCATTCCAAGTCCTGTGTGATTCATACCAAGCAGCCATGGGTGATTCATGCTAAGCCATGTGTGATTCATACCAAGCCCTGTGTGATTCATACCAAGCAGCCATGTGTGATTCATGCTAAGCCATGTGTGATTCATGCCAAGCAGCCATGTGTGATTCATGCCAATCCATGTGTGATTCATGACAAGCAGCCATGTGTGATTCATGCTAAGCCTTGTGTGATTCATTCCAAGTCCTGTGTGATTCATACCAAGCAGCCATGGGTGATTCATGCTAAGCCATGTGTGATTCATGCTAAGCCATGTGTGATTCATACCAATGAGCTGTGTATGATTCATACCAAGCAGCCATGTGTGATTCATGCTAAGCCATGTGTGATTCATGCCTAGCAGCAATGTGTGATTCATACCAAGCAGCCATATGTGATTCATGCTAAGCCATGTGTGATTCATGCTAAGCCATGTGTGATTCATACCAAGCAGCCATGTGTGATTCATACCAAGCAGCCATGTGTGATTCATGATAAGCCATGTGTGATTCATACCAAGCAGCAATGTGTGATTCATACCAAGCAGCCATGTGTGATTCATGGTAAGCCATGTGTGATTCATACCAAGCAGCCATGTGTGATTCATACCAAGCAGCCATGTGTGATTCATGCTAAGCCATGTGTGATTCATGCCTAGCAGCCATGTGTGATTCATACCAAGCAGCCATGTGTGATTCATGCTAAGCCATGTGTGATTCATGCCAAGCAGCCATGTGTGATTCATGCTAAGCCATGTGTGATTCATGCCAAGCAGCCATGTGTGATTCATGCCAAGCAGCCATGTGTGATTCATACCAAGCAGCCATGTGTGATTCATGCTAAGCCATGTGTGATTCATACCAAGCAGCCATGTGTGAATCATGCTAAGCCATGTGTGATTCATACCAAGCAGCCATGTGTGATTCATGCTAAGCCATGTGTGAATCATGCCAAGCAGCCATGTGTGATTCATACCAAGCAGCCATGTGTGATTCATGCTAAGCCATGTGTGATTCATGCCAAGCCATGTGTGATTCATACTAAGCCATGTGTGATTCATGCCAAGCCATGTGTGATTAATGCCAAGCAGCTGTGTGTGATTCATGCAAAGCCATGTGTGATTCATGCCAAGCCATGTGTGATTCATGCCAAGCAGCCATATGTGATTCATGCTAAGCCATGTGTGATTCATGCCAAGCAGCCATGTGTGATTCATGCCAATCCATGCGTGATTCATGCCAAGCAGCCATGTGTGATTCATGCTAAGCCATGTGTGATTCATTCCAAGTCCTGTGTGATTCATACCAAGCAGCCATGGGTGATTCATGCTAAGCCATGTGTGATTCATGCCTAGCAGCCATATGTGATTCATGCCAAGCAGCCATGTGTGATTCATGCCAAGCCGCCATGTGTGATTCATACTAAGCCATGTGTGATTCATGCCAAGCCATGTGTGATTAATGCCAAGCAGCTGTGTGTGATTCATGCAAAGCCATGTGTGATTCATGCCAAGACATGTGTGATTCATGCCAATCAGCCATGGGTGATTCATGCTAAGCCATGTGTGATTCATGCCTAGCAGCCATGTGTGATTCATGCCAAGCCATGTGTGATTCATGCCAAGCCATGTGTGATTAATGCCAAGCAGCTGTGTGTGATTCATGCAAAGCCATGTGTGATTCATACTAAGCCATGTGTGATTCATGCCAAGCCATGTGTGTTTAATGCCAAGCAGCTGTGTGTGATTCATGCAAAGCCATGTGTGATTCATGCCAAGCCATGTGTGATTCATGCCAAGCAGCCATGTGTGATTCATGCTAAGCCATGTGTGATTCATGCAAAGCAGCCATGTGTGTTTCATGCCAATCCATGTGTGATTCATGCCAAGCAGCCATGTTTGATTCATGCTAAGCCATGTGTGATTCATTCCAAGTCCTGTGTGATTCATACCAAGCAGCCATGGGTGATTCATGCTAAGCCATGTGTGATTCATACCAAGCCCTGTGTGATTCATACCAAACAGCCATGTGTGATTCATGCTAAGCCATGTGTGATTCACGCCAAGCCATGTGTGATTCATGCCAATCCATGTGTGATTCATGCCAATCCATGTGTGATTCATGCCAAGCAGCCATGTGTGATTCATGCTAAGCCATGTGTGATTCATTCCAAGTCCTGTGTGATTCATACCAAGCAGCCATGGGTGATTCATGCTAAGCCATGTGTGATTCATGCCTAGCAGCCATATGTGATTCATGCCAAGCAGCCATGTGTGATTCATGCCAAGCCGCCATGTGTGATTCATACTAAGCCATGTGTGATTCATGCCAAGCCATGTTTGATTAATGCCAAGCAGCTGTGTGTGATTCATGCAAAGCCATGTGTGATTCATGCCAAGACATGTGTGATTCATGCCAAGCAGCCATGGGTGATTCATGCTAAGCCATGTGTGATTCATGCCTAGCAGCCATGTGTGATTCATACCAAGCAGCCATGTGTGATTCATGCTAAGCCATTTGTGATTCATACCAAGCAGCCATGTGTGATTCATACCAAGCAGCCATGTGTGATTCATGATAAGCCATGTGTGATTCATACCAAGCAGCAATGTGTGATTCATACCAAGCAGCCATATGTGATTCATGCTAATCCATGTGTGATTCATGCTAAGCCATGTGTGATTCATGCCTAGCAGCCATGTGTGATTCATGCTAAGCCATGTGTGATTCATGCCAAGCAGCCATGTGTGATTCATACCAAGCAGCCATGTGTGATTCATGCTAAGCCATGTGTGATTCATACCAAGCAGCCATGTGTGATTCATGCTAAGCCATGTGTGATTCATGCCAAGCAGCCATGTGTGATTCATACCAAGCAGCAATGTGTGATTCATGCTAAGCCATGTGTGATTCATACCAAGCAGCCATGTGTGATTCATGCTAAGCCATGTGTGATTCATACCAAGCAGCCATGTGTGATTCATGCTAAGCCATGTGTGATTCATACCAAGCAGCCATGTGTGATTCATACCAAGCAGCCATGTGTGATTCATGATAAGCCATGTGTGATTCATACCAAGCAGCAATGTGTGATTCATACCAAGCAGCCATGTGTGATTTATGCTATGTCATGTGTGATTCATGCTAAGCCATGTGTGATTCATACCAAGCAGCCATGTGTGATTCATACCAAGCAGCCATGTGTAATTCATGCTAAGCCATGTGTGATTCATGCCTAGCAGCCATGTGTGATTCATACCAAGCAGCCATGTGTGATTCATGCTAAGCCATGTGTGATTCATGCCAAGCAGCCATGTGTGATTCATGCTAAGCCATGTGTGATTCATGCCAAGCATCCATGTGTGATTCATGCTAAGCCATGTGTGATTCATGCCAAGCAGCCATGTGTGATTCATACCAAGCAGCCATGTGTGATTCATGCTAAGCCATGTGTGATTCATACCAAGCAGTCCTGTGTGATTCATACCAAGCAGCCATGTGTGATTCATACCAAGCCATGTGTGATTCATGATAAGCCATGTGTGATTCATACCAATCAGCCATGTGTGATTCATGCCAAGCAGCTATATGTGATTCATGCCAAGCAGCCATTTGTGATTCATGCTAAGCCATGCGTGATTCATGCCAAGCAGCCATGTGTGATTCATTATAAGCCATGTGTGATTCATGCAATGCCCTGTGTGATTCATACCAAGCAGCCATGTGTGATTCATGCTAAGCCATGTGTGATTCATGCCAAGACCTGTCTGATTCATACCAAGCAGCCATGTGTGATTCATGCTAAGCCATGTGTGATTCATACCAAGCAGCCCTGTGTGATTCATACCAAGCAGCCATGTGTGATTCATGCTAAGCCATGTGTGATTCATTCCAAGTCCTGTGTGATTCATACCACGCAGCCCTGTGTGATGCATACCAAGCAGCCATGTGTGATTCATGCTAAGCCATGTGTGATTCATACCAAGCAGCCATGGGTGATTCATGCTAAGCCATGTGTGATTCATGCCTAGCAGCCATATGTGATTCATACCAAGCAGCCCTGTGTGATTCATACCAAGCAGCCATATGTGATTCATACCAAGCAGCCATGTGTGATTCATGCCAAGCCATGTGCGATTCATGATAAGCCATGTGTGATTCATACCAAGACCTGTCTGATTCATACCAAGCAGCCATGTGTGATTCATGCTAAGCCATGTGTGATTCATACCAAGCAGCCCTGTGTGATTCATACCAAGCAGCCATGTGTGATTCATGCTAAGCCATGTGTGATTCATTCCAAGTCCTGTGTGATTCATACCAAGCAGCCCTGTGTGATTCATACCAAGCAGCCATGTGTGATTCATACCAAGCAGCCATGTGTGATTCATTCTAAGCCATGTGTGATTCATACCAAGCAGCCATGTGTGATTCATACCAAGCAGCCATGTGTGATTCATGCCAAACCATGTGTGATTCATGCCTAGCAGCCATGTGTGATTCATACCAATCAGCCATGGGTGATTCATGATAAGCCATGTGTGATTCATGCCAAGCCATGTGTGATTCATACCAAGCAGCCATGTGTGATTCATGCTAAGCCATGTGTGATTCATACCAAGCCCTGTGTGATTCATGCCAAGCGGCCATGTGTGATTCATGATAAGCCATGTGTGATTCATGCCTAGCAGCCATATGTGATTCATACCAAGCAGCCCTGTGTGATTCATACCAAGCAGCCATGTGTGATTCATACCAAGCAGCCATGTGTGATTCATGCCAAGGCATGTGTGATTCATGCCAAGCAGCCATGTGTGATTCATGATAAGCCATGTGTGATTCATGCAAACCCCTGTGTGATTCATGCTAAGCCATGTGTGATTCATGCCTAGCAGCCATATGTGATTCATACCAAGCAGCCCTGTGTGATTCATACCAAGCAGCCATGTGTGATTCATACCAAGCAGCCATGTGTGATTCATGCCAAGCCATGTGTGATTCATGATAAGCCATGTGTGATTCATACCAAGACCTGTCTGATTCATACCAAGCAGCCCTGTGTGATTCATACCAAGCAGCCATGTGTGATTCATGCTAAGAAATGTGTGATTCATTCTATGTCCTGTGTGATTCATACCAAGCAGCCCTGTGTGATTCATACCAAGCAGCCCTGTGTGATTCATACCAAGCAGCCATGTGTGATTCATGCTAAGCCATGTGTGATTCATACCAAGCAGCCATGTGTGATTCATACCAAGCAGCCATGTGTGATTCATGCCTAGCAGCCATGTGTGATTCATGCCTAGCAGCCATGTGTGATTCATACCAATTAGCCATGAGTGATTCATGATACGCCATGTGTGATCCATGCCAAGCCATGTGTGATTCATACCAAGCAGCCATGTGTGATTCATGCTAAGCCATGTGTGATTCATACCAAGCCCTGTGTGATTCATGCCAAGCAGCCATGTGTGATTCATGATAAGCCATGTGTGATTCATGCTAAGCCATGTGTGATTCATGCCTAGCAGCCATATGTGATTCATACCAAGCAGCCCTGTGTGATTCATACCAAGCAGCCATGTGTGATTCATACCAAGCAGCCATGTGTGATTCATGCCAAGCCATGTGTGATTCATGATAAGCCATGTGTGATTCATACCAAGACCTGTCTGATTCATACCAATCAGCCATGTGTGATTCATGCTAAGCCATGTGTGATTCATACCAAGCAGCCCTGTGTGATTCATACCAAGCAGCCATGTGGGATTCATGCTAAGCCATGTGTGATTCATTCCAAGTCCTGTGGGATTCATACCAAGCAGCCCTGTGTGATTCATACCAAGCAGCCATGTGTGATTCATACCAAGCAGCCATGTGTGATTCATACCAAGCAGCCATGTGTGATTCATGCCAAGCAGCCATGTGTGATTCATGCCAAGCCATGTGTGATTCATGCCTAGCAGCCATGTGTGATTCATACCAATCAGCCATGGGTGATTCATGATAAGCCATGTGTGATTCATGCCAAGCCATGTGTGATTCATACCAAGCAGCCGTGTGTGATTCATGCTAAGCCATGTGTGATTCATACCAAGCCCTGTGTGATTCATGCCAAGCAGCCATGTGTGATTCATGATAAGCCATGTGTGATTCATGCAAAGCCCTGTGTGATTCATGCTAAGCCCTGTGTGATTTATACCAAGCAGCCATGGGTGATTCATGATAAGCCATGTGTGATTCATGCCAAGCCATGTGTGATTCATAGCAAGCAGCCATGTGTGATTCATGCTAAGCCATGTGTGATTCATACCAAGCCCTGTGTGATTCATGCCAAGCAGCCATGTGTGATTCATGACAAGCCATGTGTGATTCATGCAAAGCCATGTGTGATTCATGCTAAGCCCTGTGTGATTCATACCAAGCAGCCATGGGTGATTCATGATAAGCCATGGGTGATTCATGCCAAGACCTGTCTGATTCATACCAAGTAGCCATGTGTGATTCATGCTAAGCCATGTGTGATTCATACCAAGCAGCCCTGTGTGATTCATACCAAGCAGCCATGTGTGATTCATGCTAAGCCATGTGTGATTCATTCCAAGTCCTGTGTGATTCATACCAAGCAGCCCTGTGTGATTCATACCAAGCAGCCATGTGTGATTCATGCCAAGCCATGTGTGATTCATGATAAGCCATGTGTGATTCATACCAATCAGCCATGGGTGATTCATGATGAGCCATGTGTGATTCATGCCAAGCCATGTGTGATTCATACCAAGCAGCCATGTGTGATTCATGCTAAGCCATGTGTGATTCATACCAAGCCCTGTGTGATTCATGCCAAGCAGCCATGTGTGATTCATGATAAGCCATGTGTGATTCATGCAAAGCCCTGTGTGATTCATGCTAAGCTGTGTGTGATTCATACCAAGCAGCCATGGGTGATTCATGATAAGCCATGTGTGATTCATGCCAAGACCTGTCTGATTCATACCAAGCAGCCATGTGTGATTCATGCTAAGCCATGTGTGATTCATACCAAGCCCTGTGTGATTCATGCCAAGCAGCCATGTGTGATTCGTGATAAGCCATGTGTGATTCATACCAAGCCCTGTGTGATTCATGCCTAGCAGCCATGTGTGAATCATACCAAGCAGCCATGGGTGATTCGTGATAAGCCATGTGTGATTCATGAAAAGCCCTGTGTAATTCAAGCAAAGTTGTGTGTGATTCATACCAAGCAGCCATGTGTGATTCATGATAAGTCATGTGTGATTCATACCAAGCCCTGGGTGATTCATGCCTAGCAGCCATGTGTGATTCATACCAAGCAGCCATGTTTGATTCATGATAAGCACTGTGTGATTCATGCCAAGCCATGTTTGATTCATGCCAAGCAGCCATGTGTGATTCATACCAAGCAGCCATGTGTGATTCATACCAAGCAGCCATGTGTGATTCATGCTTAGCCATTTGTGATTCCTACCAAGCCCTGTGTGATTCATGCCAAGCAGCCTTGGGTGATTCATGATAAGCCATGTGTGATTCATGCCTAGCAGCCATGTGTGATTCATGCTAAGCCATGTGTGATTCATGCCAAGCAGCCATGTGTGATTCCTGCTAAGGCATGTGTGATTCATGCCAAGCCATGTGTGATTCATGCCAAGCAGCCATGTGTGATTCATGCTAAGCCATGTGTGATTCATGCTAAGCCATGTGTGATTCATACCAAGCAGCCATGTGTGATTCACGATAAGCCATGTGTGATTCATGCCTAGCAGCAATGTGTGATGCATGCCAAGCAGCCATGTGTTATTCATGCTGAGCCATGTGTGATTCATGATAAGCCATGTGTGATTCATACCAAGCAGCCATGTGTGATTCATGATAAGCCATGTGTGATTCATGCCTAGCAGCCATGTGTGATGCATGCCAAGCAGCCATGTGTGATTCATGCTGAGCCATGTGTGATTCATGATAAGCCATGTGTGATTCATACCAAGCAGCCATGTGTGATTCATGATAAGCCATGTGTGATTCATGCCTAGCAACCATTTGTGATTCATGCCAAGCCATGCGTGATTCATGCCAAGCAGCCATGTGTGATTCATACCAAGCTTCCATGTGTGATTCATGCTAAGCCATGTGTGAGTCATGCCAAGCAGCCATTTATGATGCATGTCAAGCAGCCATGTGTGATTCATGCCAAGCCATGTGTGATACATGATAAGACATGTGTGAGTTATGCAAGCCATGTGTGATTCATGCTAAGCCATGCATGATTGATGCCAAGCCATGTTTAATTCATGCCAAGCAGCCATGTGTGATTCATGCTAAGCCATGTGTGATTCATGCCAAACAGCCATGTGTGATTAATGCCAAGCAGCCATGTGTGATTCATGCCAAGCCATGTGTGATTCATGCCAAGCAGCCATGTGTGATTCATGCTAAGCCATGTGTGATTCATGCCAAGCAGCCATGTGTGATTCATGCTAAGCCATGTGTGATTCATGCCAAGTCCTGTGTGATTCATACCAATCAGCCATAGGTGATTCATGATAAGCCATGTGTGATTCATGCCTAGCAGCCATGTGTGATTCATGATAAGCCATGTGTGATTCATGCCAAGCCCTGTGTGATTCATACCAAGCAGCCATGTGTGATTCATACCAATCAGCCATGGTTGATTCATGATAAGCCATGTGTGATTCATGCCTAGCAGCCATGTGTGATTCATGCCAAGCCATGTGTGACTCATACCAAGCAGCCATGTGTGATTCATGATAAGCCATGTGTGATTCATGCCAAGCCATGTGTGATTCATACCAAGCAGCCATGTGTGATTCATGCTAAGCCATGTGTGATTCATACCAAGCCCTGTGTGATTCATGCCAAGCAGCCATGTGTGATTCATACCAAGCAGCCATGTGTGATTCACGATAAGCCATGTGTGATTCATGCCTAGCAGCAATGTGTGATGCATGCCAAGCAGCCATGTGTTATTCATGCTGAGCCATGTGTGATTCATGATAAGCCATGTGTGATTCATACCAAGCAGCCATGTGTGATTCATGATAAGCCATGTGTGATTCATGCCTAGCAGCCATGTGTGATGCATGCCAAGCAGCCATGTGTGATTCATGCTGAGCCATGTGTGATTCATGATAAGCCATGTGTGATTCATACCAAGCAGCCATGTGTGATTCATGATAAGCCATGTGTGATTCATGCCTAGCAACCATTTGTGATTCATGCCAAGCCATGCGTGATTCATGCCAAGCAGCCATGTGTGATTCATACCAAGCTTCCATGTGTGATTCATGCTAAGCCATGTGTGAGTCATGCCAAGCAGCCATTTATGATGCATGTCAAGCAGCCATGTGTGATTCATGCCAAGCCATGTGTGATACATGATAAGACATGTGTGAGTTATGCAAGCCATGTGTGATTCATGCTAAGCCATGCATGATTGATGCCAAGCCATGTTTAATTCATGCCAAGCAGCCATGTGTGATTCATGCTAAGCCATGTGTGATTCATGCCAAACAGCCATGTGTGATTAATGCCAAGCAGCCATGTGTGATTAATGCCAAGCCATGTGTGATTCATGCCAAGCAGCCATGTGTGATTCATGCTAAGCCATGTGTGATTCATGCCAAGCAGCCATGTGTGATTCATGCTAAGCCATGTGTGATTCATGCCAAGTCCTGTGTGATTCATACCAATCAGCCATAGGTGATTCATGATAAGCCATGTGTGATTCATGCCTAGCAGCCATGTGTGATTCATGATAAGCCATGTGTGATTCATGCCAAGCCCTGTGTGATTCATACCAAGCAGCCATGTGTGATTCATACCAATCAGCCATGGTTGATTCATGATAAGCCATGTGTGATTCATGCCTAGCAGCCATGTGTGATTCATGCCAAGCCATGTGTGACTCATACCAAGCAGCCATGTGTGATTCATGATAAGCCATGTGTGATTCATGCCAAGCCATGTGTGATTCATACCAAGCAGCCATGTGTGATTCATGCTAAGCCATGTGTGATTCATACCAAGCCCTGTGTGATTCATGCCAAGCAGCCATGTGTGATTCAAACCAAGCAGCCATGTGTGATTCATGATAAGCCATGTGTGATTCATGATAAGCCATGTGTGATTCATGCCTATCAGTCATGTGTGATTCATGCCAAGCAGCCATGGGTGATTCATGATAAGCCATGTGTGATTCATACCAAGCCCTGTGTGATTCATGCCAAGCAGCCATGTGTGATTCTTGCCAAGCCATGTGTGACTCATACCAAGCAGCCATGTGTGATTCATGATAAGCCATGGTGATTCATACCAAGCCCTGTGTGATTCATGCCTAGCAGCCATGTGTGATTCATACCAAGCAGCAATGTGTGATTCATGATAAGCCATGTGTGATTCATGCCAAGAAATGTGTGATTCATGCCAAGCAGCCAGGTGTGATTCATGCTAAGCCATGTGTGATTCATGCCTAGCAGCCATGTGTGATTCATGACAAGCAGCCATGTGTGATTCTTGCTAAGGCATGTGTGATTCATGCCAAGCCATGTGTGATGCATGCCAAGCAGCCATGTGTGATTCATGCTAAGCCATGTGTGATTCATAATAAGCCATGTGTGATTCATACCAAGCAGCCATGTGTGATTCATGATAAGCCATGTGTGATTCATGCCTAGCAACCATGTGTGATTCATGATAAGCCATGTGTGATTCATGCCAAGCCATGCGTGATTCATGCCTAGCAGCCATGTGTGATTCATACCAAGCAGCCATGTGTGATTCATGATAAGCCCTGTGTGATTCATGCCAAGACATGTGTGATTCATGCCAAGCAGCCATGTGTGATTCATACCAAGCAGCCATGTGTGATTCATGCTAAGCCATGTGTGATTCCTACCAAGCCCTGTTTGATTCATGCCAAGCAGCCATGGGTGATTCATGATAGGCCATGTGTGATTCATGCCAAGAAATGTGTGATTCATGCCAAGCAGCCATGTGTGATTCATGCCAAGCAGCCATGGGTGATTCATGAAAAGCCATGTGTGATTCATACCAAGCCCTGTGTGATTCATGCCTAGCAGCCATGTGTGATTCATGCCAAGCAGCCATGGGTGATTCATGATAAGCCCTGTGTGATTCATGCCAAGACATGTGTGATTCATGCCAAGCAGCCATGGGTGATTCATGATAAGCCATGTGTGATTCATGCCAAGCCCTGTGTGATTCATGCCTAGCAGCCATGTGTGATTCATGATAAGCCCTGTGTGATTCATGCCAAGCCATGTGTGATTCATGCCAAGCAGCCATGTGTGATTCATACCAAGCAGCCATGTGTGATTCATGCTAAGCCATGTGTGATTCCTACCAAGCCCTGTGTGATTCATGCCAAGCAGCCATGGGTGATTCATGATAATCCATGTGTGATTCATGCCAAGCAGCCATGGGTGATTCATGATAAGCCGTATGTGATTCATGACAAGCAGCCATGTGTGATTCTTGCTAAGGCATGTGTGATTCATGCCAAGCCATGTGTGATTCATGCCAAGCAGCCATGTGTGATTCATGCTAAGCCATGTGTGATTCATGCTAAGCCATGTGTGATTCATACCAAGCAGCCATGTGTGATTCATGATAAGCCATGTGTGATTCATGCCTAGCAGCCATGTGTGATGCATGCCAAGCAGCCATGTGTGATTCATGCTAAGCCATGTGTGATTCATGATAAGCCATGTGTGATTCATGCCTAGCAACCATGTGTGATTCATGATAAGCCATGTGTGATTCATACCAAGCCATGCGTGATTCATGCCAAGCAGCCATGTGTGAGTCATACCAAGCCATGCATGATTCATGCCAAGCAGCCATGTGTGAGTCATACCAAGCCCTCTGTGATTCATGCCAAGCAGCCATGGGTGATTCATGATAAGCCATGTGTGATTCATGCCAAGCAGCCATGTGTGATTCATGATAAGCAGCTATGTGCGATTCTTGCTAAGGCAAGGCATGTGTGATTCATGCCAAGCCATGTGTGATTCATGCCAAGCAGCCATGTGTGATTCATGATAAGCCATGTGTGATTCATGCCAAGCCATGCGTGATTCATGCCAGGCAGCCATGTGTGATTCATACCAAGCTTCCATGTGTGATTCATTCTAAGCCATGTGTGATTCATGCCTAGCAGCCATGTGTGATTCATACCAAGCTTCCATGTGTGATTCATGTTAAGCCATGTGTGAGTTATACCAAGCCCCCTGTGATTCATGCCAAGAAGCCATATGTGATTCATGCCAAGCCAATTGTGATACATACCAAGCCATGTGTGATTCATGCTAAGCCATGTGTTGTTCATGCCAAGCCATGTGTGATTCATGCCAAGCAGCCATGTGTTATTCATGCTAAGCCATGTGTGATTCATGCCAAGCAGCCATTTATGATGCATGCCAAGCAGCCATTTGTGATTCATGCCAAGCCATGTGTGATACATGCCAAGACATGTGTGATTCATGCAAGCCATGTGTGATTCATCCTAAGCCATGCGTGATTCATGCCAAACAGCCATGTGTGATTAATGCCAAGCAGCCATGTGTAATTCATGCCAAGCAGCCATGTGTGATTCATGCCAAGCAGCCATGTGTGATTCATGCTAAGCCATGTGTGATTCATGCCAAACAGCCATGTGTGATTAATGCCAAGCAGGCATGTGTGATTCATGGCAAGCAGCCATGTGTAATTCATGCCAAGCAGCCATGTGTGATTCATGCTAAGCCATGCGTGATTCATGCCAAACAGCCATGTGTGATTAATGCCAAGCAGCCATGTGTGATTCATGCCAAGCAGCCATGTGCGATTTATTCCAAGCAGCCATGTGTGATTCATGCTAAGCAATGTGTGATTCATGCCAAGCAGCCAGTGTCTGATTCATGCCAAGCCATGTGTGATTCATGCCAAGCAGCCATGTGTGATTCATGCCAAGCCATGTGTGATTCATGCCAAGCAGCCATGTGTGATACATGCTAAGCCATGTGTGATTCATGCTAAGCTATGTGTGATTCATACCAAGCAGCCATGGGTGAGTCAAGAAAAGCCATGTGTGATTCATGCCAAGCCCTGTGTGATTCATACCAAGCAACCATGTGTGATTCATGCTAAGCCATGTGTGATTCATACCAAGCAGCCATTGGTGATTCATGATAAGCCATGTGTGATTCATGCCAAGCAGCCATGTGTGATTCATGCCAAGCAGCCATGTGTGATTCTTGCTAAGGCATGTGTGATTCATACCAAGCAGCCATGTGTGATTCATGCCAATCAGCCATGTGTGATTCTTGTTAAGGCATGTGTGATTCATACCAAGCAGCCATGGGTGATTCATGATAAGCCATGTGTGATTCATGCCAAGCAGCCATTTGTGATTCTTGCTAAGGCATGTGTGATTCATACCAAGCAGCCATGTGTGATTCATGCCAAGCAGCCATGTGTGATTCTTGCTAAGGCATGTGTGATGCATACCAAGTAGCCATGTGTAATTCATGCCAAGCAGCCATGTGTGATTCTTGCTAAGGCATGTGTGGTTCATGCCAAGCAGCCATGGGTGATTCATGATAAGCCATATGTGATTCATGCCAAGCAGCCATGTGTGATTCATGCCAAGCAGCCATGTGTGATTCTTGCTAAGACATGTGTGATTCATACCAAGCAGCCATGGGTGATTCATGATAAGCCATGTGTGATTCATGCCAAGCAGCCATGTGTGATGCATGCCAAGCAGCCATGTGTGATTCTTGCTAAGGCATGTGTGATTCATACCAAGCAGCCATGTGTGATTCATGCCAAGCAGCCATGTGTGATTCATGCCAAGCAGCCATGTGTGATTCATACCAAGCCCTGTGTGATTCATGCCAAGCAGCCATGTGTGATTCTTGCCAAGCCATGTGTGACTCATACCAAGCAGCCATGTGTGATTCATACCAAGCAGCCATGTGTGATTCATGATAAGCCATGTGTGATTCATGCCTAGCAGCCATGTCTGATGCATGCCAAGCAGCCATGTGTGATTCATGCTAAGCCATGTGTGATTCATGATAAGCCATGTGTGATTCATACCAAGCAGCCACTTGTGATTCATGATAAGCTATGTGTGATTCATGCCTAGCAACCATGTGTGATTCATGATAAGCCATGTGTGATTCATGCCAAGCCATGCGTGATTCATGCCAAGCAGCCATGTGTGAGTCATACCAAGCCATGCATGATTCATGCCAAGCAGCCATATGTGAGTCATACCAAGCCCTCTGTGACTCATGCCAAGCAGCCATGGGTGTTTCATGATAAGCCATGTGTGATTCATGCCTAGCAGCCATGTGTGATTCATGATAAGCAGCTATGTGCGATTCTTGCTAAGGCATGTGTGATTCATGCCAAGCCATGTGTGATTCATGCCAAGCAGCCATGTGTGATTCATGATAAGCCGCCATGTGTGATTCATGCCAAGCCATGTGTGATGCATGCCAAGCAGCCATGTGTGATTCATGATAAGCCATGTGCGATTCTTGCTAAGGCATGTGTGATTCATGCCAAGCCATGTGTGATTCATGCCAAGCAGCCATGTGTGATTCATGATAAGCCATGTGTGATTCATGCCAAGCCATGCGTGATTCATGCCAAGCAGCCATGTGTGATTCATACCAAGCTTCCATGTGTGATTCATGCTAAGCCATGTGTGAGTCATACCAAGCCCTCTGTGATTCATGCCAAGCAGCCATATGTGATTCATGCCAAGCCAATTGTGATACATAGCAAGCCATGTGTGATTCATGCTAAGCCATGTGTGATTCATGCCAAGCCATGTGTGATTCATGCCAAGCAGCCATGTGTTATTCATGCTAAGCCATGTGTGATTCATGCCAAGCAGCCATTTATGATGCATGCCAAGCAGCCATTTGTGATTCATGCCAAGCCATGTGTGATACATGCCAAGACATGTGTGATTCATGCAAGCCATGTGTGATTCATGCTAAGCCATGCATGATTCATGCCAAACAGCCATGTGTGATTCATGCCAAGCAGCCATGTGTAATTCATGCCAAGAAGCCATGTGTGATTCATGCTAAGCCATGCGTGATTCATGCCAAACAGCCATGTGTGATTAATGCCAAGCAGCCATGTGTGATTCATGCCAAGCAGCCATGTGCGATTTATTCCAAGCAGCCATGTGTGATTCATGCTAAGCCATGTGTGATTCATGCCAAGCAGCCAGTGTCTGATTCATGCCAAGCCATGTGCGATTTATTCCAAGCAGCCATGTGTGATTCATGCCAAGCCATGTGTGATTCATGCCAAGCAGCCATGTGTGATACATGCTAAGCCATGTGTGATTCATGCTAAGCTATGTGTGATTCATACCAAGCAGCCATGGGTGAATCATGAAAAGCCATGTGTGATTCATGCCAAGCCCTGTGTGATTCATACCAAGCAACCATGTGTGATTCATGCTAAGCCATGTGTGATTCATAGCAAGCAGCCATGTGTGATTCTTGCTAAGGCATGTGTGATTCATACCAAGCAGCCATGGGTGATTCATGATAAGCCACGTGTGATTCATGCCGAGCAGCCATGTGTGATTCATGCCAAGCAGCCATGTTTGATTCATACCAAGCAGCCATGTGTGATTCATGCCAAGCAGCCATTTGTGATTCTTGCTAAGGCATGTGTGATTCATACCAAGCAGCCATGAGTGATTCATGATAAGCCATGTGTGATTCATGCCAAGCAGCCATGTGTGATTCATGCCAAGCAGCCATGTGTTATTCTTGCTAAGGCATGTGTGATTCATACCAAGCAGCCATGTGTGATTCATGCCAAGCAGCCATGTGTGAATCTTGCTAAGGCATGTGTGATGCATACCAAGCAGCCATGTGTGATTCATGCCAAGCAGCCATGTGTGATTTTTTCTAAGGCATGTGTGATTCATACCAAGCAGCCATGGGTGATTCATGATAAGCCATGTGTGATTCATGCCAAGCAGCCATGTGTGATTCATGCCAAGCAGCCATGTGTGATTCTTGCTAAGGCATGTGTGATTCATACCAAGCAGCCATGGGTGATTCATGATAAACCATGTGTGATTCGTGCAAAGCAGCCATGTGTGATTCATGCCAAGCAGCCATGTGTGATTCTTGCTAAGGCATGTGTGATTCATACCAAGCAGCCATGTGTGATTCATGCCAAGCAGCCATGTGTGATTCATGCCAAGCAGCCATGTGTGATTCATACCAAGCCCTATGTGATTCATGCCAAGCAGCCATGTGTGATTCTTGCCAAGCCATGTGTGACTCATACCAAGCAGCCATGTGTGATTCATACCAAGCAGCCATGTGTGATTCATGATAAGCCATGTGTGATTCTTGCTAAGGCATGTGTGATTCATGCCAAGCCATGTGTGATTCATGCCAAGCAGCCATGTGTGATTCATGATAAGCCATGTGTGATTCATGCCAAGCCATGTGTGATTCATGCCAAGCAGCCATGTGTGATTCATGATAAGCCATGTGTGATTCATGCCAAGCCATGCGTGATTCATGCCAAGCAGCCATGTGTGATTCATACCAAGCTTCCATGTGTGATTCATGCTAAGCCATGTGTGAGTCATACCAAGCCCTCTGTGATTCATGCCAAGCAGCCATATGTGATTCATGCCAAGTCAATTGTGATACATACCAAGCCATGTGTGATTCATGCCAAGCCATGTGTGATTCATGCTAAGCCATGTGTGATTCATGCCAAGCCATGTGTGATTCATGCCAAGCAGCCATGTGTGATTCATGCTAAGCCATGTGTGATTCATGCCAAGCAGCCATTTATGATGCATGCCAAGCAGCCATTTGTGATTCATGCCAAGCCATGTTTGATACATGCCAAGACATGTGTGATTCATGCAAGCCATGTGTGATTCATGCTAAGCCATGCGTGATTCATGCCAAACAGCCATGTGTGATTAATGCCAAGCAGCCATGTGTAATTCATGCCAAGCAGCCATGTGTGATTCATGCTAAGCCATGTGTGATTCATGCCAAACAGCCATGTGTGATTAATGCCAAGCAGCCATGTGTGATTAATGCCAAGCAGCCATGTGTAATTCATGCCAAGCAGCCATGTGTGATTCATGCTAAGCCATGCGTGATTCATGCCAAACAGCCATGTGTGATTAATGCTAAGCAGCCATGTGTGATTCATGCCAAGCAGCCATGTGCGATGTATTCCAAGCAGCCATGTGTGATTCATGCTAAGCCATGCGTGATTCATGCCAAGCAGCCAGTGTCTGATTCATGCCAAGCCATGTGCGATTCATGCCAAGCAGCCATGTGTGATTCATGCCAAGCCATGTGTGATTCATGCCAAGAAGCCATGTGTGATACATGCTAAGCCATGTGTGATTCATGCTAAGCTATGTGTGATTCATACCAAGCAGCCATGGGTGAGTCATGAAAAGCCATGTGTGATTCATGCCAAGCCCTATGTGATTCATACCAAGCAACCATGTGTGATTCATGCTAAGCCATGTGTGATTCATACCAAGCAGCCATGTGTGATTCATGATAAGCCCTGTGTGATTCATGCCAAGCAGCCATGTGTTATTCTTGCTAAGGCATGTGTGATTCATACCAAGCAGCCATGGGTGATTCATGATAAGCCATGTGTGATTCATGCCAAACAGTCATGTGTGATTCATGCCAAGCAGCCATGTGTGATTCTTGCTAAGGCATGTGTGATTCATACCAAGCAGCCATGTGTGATTCATGCCAAGCAGCCATGTGTGATTCATGCCAAGCAGCCATGTGTGATTCTTGCTAAGGCATGTGTGATTCATACCAAGCAGCCATGGGTGATTCATGATAAGCCATGTGTGATTCATGCCAAGCAGCCATGTGTGATTCTTGCTAAGGCATGTGCGATTCATATCAAGCAGCCATGTATGATTCATGCCAAGCAGCCATGTGTGATTCTTGCTAAGGCATGTGTGATTCATACCAAGCAGCCATGTGTGATTCATGCCAAGCAGCCATGTGTGATTCTTGCTAAGGCATGTGTGATTCATACAAAGCAGCCATGGGTGATTCATGATAAGCCATATGTGGTTCATGCCAAGCAGCCATGTGTGATTCATGCCAAGCAGCCATGTGTGATTCATGCTAAGCCATGTGTGATTCATGATAAGCCATGTGTGATTTATACCAAGCAGCCACTTGTGATTCATGATAAGCCATGTGTGATTCATGCCTAGCAACCATGTGTGATTCATGATAAGCCATGTGTGATTCATGCCAAGCCATGCGTGATTCATGCCAAGCAGCCATGTGTGAGTCATACCAAGCCATGCGTGATTCATGCCAAGCAGCCATGTGTGAGTCATACCAAGCCCTCTGTGATTCATGCCAAGCAGCCATGGGTGATTCATGATAAGCCATGTGTGATTCATGCCTAGCAGCCATGTGTGATTCATGATAAGCAGCTATGTGCGATTCTTGCTAAGGCATGTGTGATTCATGCGAAGCCATGTGTGATTCATGCCAAGCAGCCATGTGTGATTCATGATAAGCCGCCATGTGTGATTCATGCCAAGCCATGTGTGATTCATGCCAAGCAGCCATGTGTGATTCATGATAAGCCATGTGCGATTCTTGCTAAGGCATGTGTGATTCATGCCAAGCCATGTGTGATTCATGCCAAGCAGCCATGTGTGATTCATGATAAGCCATGTGTGATTCATGCCAAGCCATGCGTGATTCATGCCAAGCAGCCATGTGTGATTCATACCAAGCTTCCATGTGTGATTCATGCTAAGCATGTGTGATTCATGCCTAGCAGCCATCTGTGATTCATACCAAGCTTCCATGTGTCATTCATGCTAAGCCATGTGTGAGTCATACCAAGCCCTCTGTGATTCATGCCAAGCAGCCATATGTGATTCATGCCAACCCAATTGTGATACATACCAAGCCATGTGTGATTCATGCTAAGCCATGTGTGATTCATGCCAAGCCATGTGTGATTCATGCCAAGCAGCCATGTGTTATTCATGCTAAGCCATGTGTGATTCATGCCAAGCAGCCATTTATGATGCATGCCAAGCAGCCATTTGTGATTCATGCCAAGCCATGTGTGATTCATGCCAAGCAGCCATGTGTGATTCATGATAAGCCATGTGTGATTCATGCCAAGCCATGTGTGATTCATGCCAAGCAGCCATGTGTGATTCATGATAAGCCATGTGTGATTCATGCCAAGCCATGCGTGATTCATGCCAAGCAGCCATGTGTGATTCATACCAAGCTTCCATGTGTGATTCATGCTAAGCCATGTGTGAGTCATACCAAGCCCTCTGTGATTCATGCCAAGCAGCCATATGTGATTCATGCCAAGTCAATTGTGATACATACCAAGCCATGTGTGATTCATGCCAAGCCATGTGTGATTCATGCTAAGCCATGTGTGATTCATGCCAAGCCATGTGTGATTCATGCCAAGCAGCCATGTGTTATTCATGCTAAGCCATGGGTGATTCATGCCAAGCAGCCATTTATGATGCATGCCAAGCAGCCATTTGTGATTCATGCCAAGCCATGTTTGATACATGCCAAGACATGTGTGATTCATGCAAGCCATGTGTGATTCATGCTAAGCCATGCGTGATTCATGCCAAACAGCCATGTGTGATTAATGCCAAGCAGCCATGTGTAATTCATGCCAAGCAGCCATGTGTAATTCATGCCAAGCAGCCATGTGTGATTCATGCTAAGCCATGTGTGATTCATGCCAAACAGCCATGTGTGATTAATGCCAAGCAGCCATGTGTGATTCATGCCAAGCAGCCATGTGTAATTCACGCCAGGCAGCCATGTGTGATTCATGCTAAGCCATGCGTGATTCATGCCAAACAGCCATGTGTGATTAATGCCAAGCAGCCATGTGTGATTCATGCCAAGCAGCCATGTGCGATGTATTCCAAGCAGCCATGTGTGATTCATGCTAAGCCATGCGTGATTCATGCCAAGCAGCCAGTGTCTGATTCATGCCAAGCCATGTGCGATTCATGCCAAGCAGCCATGTGTGATTCATGCCAAGCCATGTGTGATTCATGCCAAGCAGCCATGTGTGATACATGCTAAGCCATGTGTGATTCATGCTAAGCTATGTGTGATTCATACCAAGCAGCCATGGGTGAGTCATGAAAAGCCATGTGTGATTCATGCCAAGCCCTATGTGATTCATACCAAGCAACCATGTGTGATTCATGCTAAGCCATGTGTGATTCATACCAAGCAGCCATGTATGATTCATGATAATCCCTGTGTGATTCATGCCAAGCAGCCATGTGTGATTCTTGCTAAAGCATGTGTGATTCATACCAAGCAGCCATGGGTGATTCATGATAAGCCATGTGTGATTCATGCCAAACAGCCATGTGTGATTCATGCCAAGCAGCCATGTGTGATTCCTGCTAAGGCATGTGTGATTCATACCAAGCAGCCATGTGTGATTCATGCCAAGCAGCCATGTGTGATTCATGCCAAGCAGCCATGTGTGATTCTTGCTAAGGCATGTGTGATTCATACCAAGCAGCCATGGGTGATTCATGATAAGCCATGTGTGATTCATGCCAAGCAGCCATGTGTGATTCTTGCTAAGGCATGTGTGATTCATACCAAGCAGCCATGTATGATTCATGCCAAGCAGCCATGTGTGATTCTTGCTAAGGCATGTGTGATTCATACCAAGCAGCCATGTGTGATTCATGCCAAGCAGCCATGTGTGATTCTTGCCAAGGCATGTATGATTCATACCAAGCAGCCATGGGTGATTCATGATAAGCCATGTGTGGTTCATGCCAAGCAGCCATGTGTGATTCATGCCAAGCAGCCATGTGTGATTCATGCTAAGCCATGTGTGATTCATGATAAGCCATGTGTGATTCATACCAAGCAGCCACTTGTGATTCATGATAAGCCATGTGTGATTCATGCCTAGCAACCATGTGTGATTCATGATAAGCCATGTGTGATTCATGCCAAGCCATGCGTGATTCATGCCAAGCAGCCATGTGTGAGTCATACCAAGCCATGCGTGATTCATGCCAAGCAGCCATGTGTGAGTCATACCAAGCCCTCTGTGATTCATGCCAAGCAGCCATGGGTGATTCATGATAAGCCATGTGTGATTCATGCCTAGCAGCCATGTGTGATTCATGATAAGCAGCTATGTGCGATTCTTGCTAAGGCATGTGTGATTCATGCCAAGCCATGTGTGATTCATGCCAAGCAGCCATGTGTGATTCATGATAAGCCGCCATGTGTGATTCATGCCAAGCCATGTGTGATTCATGCCAAGCAGCCATGTGTGATTCATGATAAGCCATGTGCGATTCTTGCTAAGGCATGTGTGATTCATGCCAAGCCATGTGTGATTCATGCCAAGCAGCCATGTGTGATTCATGATAAGCCATGTGTGATTCATGCCAAGCCATGCGTGATTCATGCCAAGCAGCCATGTGTGATTCATACCAAGCTTCCATGTGTGATTCATGCTAAGCATGTGTGATTCATGCCTAGCAGCCATCTGTGATTCATACCAAGCTTCCATGTGTGATTCATGCTAAGCCATGTGTGAGTCATACCAAGCCCTCTGTGATTCATGCCAAGCCAATTGTGATACATACCAAGCCATGTGTGATTCATGCTAAGCCATGTGTGATTCATGCCAAGCCATGTGTGATTCATGCCAAGCAGCCATGTGTTATTCATGCTAAGCCATGTGTGATTCATGCCAAGCAGCCATTTATGATGCATGCCAAGCAGCCATTTGTGATTCATGCCAAGCCATGTGTGATACATGCCAAGACATGTGTGATTCATGCAAGCCATGTGTGATTCATGCTAAGCCATGCGTGATTCATGCCAAACAGCCATGTGTGATTAATGCCAAGCAGCCATGTGTGATTCATGCCAAGCAGCCATGTGTAATTCATGCCAAGAAGCCATGTGTGATTCATGCTAAGCCATGCGTGATTCATGCCAAACAGCCATGTGTGATTAATGCCAAGCAGCCATGTGTAATTCATGCCAAGCAGCCATGTGCGATTTATTCCAAGCAGCCATGTGTGATTCATGCTAAGCCATGTGTGATTCATGCCAAGCAGCCAGTGTCTGATTCATGCCAAGCCATGTGCGATTCATGCCAAGCAGCCATGTGTGATTCATGCCAAGCCATGTGTGATTCATGCCAAGCAGCCATGTGTGATGCATGCTAAGCCATGTGTGATTCATGCTAAGCTATGTGTGATTCATACCAAGCAGCCATGGGTGAGTCATGAAAAGCCATGTGTTATTCATGCCAAGCCCTGTGTGATTCATACCAAGCAACCATGTGTGATTCATGCTAAGCCATGTGTGATTCATACCAAGCAGCCATGTGTGATTCATGATAAGCCCTGTGTGATTCATGCCAAGCAGCCATGTGTGATTCTTGCTAAGGCATGTGTGATTCATACCAAGCAGCCATGGGTGATTCATGATAAGCCATGTGTGATTCATGCCAAGCAGCCATGTGTGATTCATGCCAAGCAGCCATGTGTGATTCATACCAAGCAGCCATGTGTGATTCATGCCAAGCAGCCATTTGTGATTCTTGCTAAGGCATGTGTGATTCATACCAAGCAGCCATGAGTGATTCATGATAAGCCATGTGTGATTCATGCCAAGCAGCCATGTGTGATTCATGCCAAGCAGCCATGTGTGATTCTTGCTAAGGCATGTGTGATGCATACCAAGCAGCCATGTGTGATTCATGCCAAGCAGACATGTGTGATTCTTGCTAAGGCATGTGTGATTCATACCAAGCAGCCATGGGTGATTCACGATAAGCCATGTGTGATTCATGCCAAGCTGCCATGTGTGATTCATGCCAAGCAGCCATGTGTGATTCCTGCTAAGGCATGTGTGATTCATACCAAGCAGCCATGGGTGATTCATGATAAGCCATGTGTGATTCATGCAAAGCAGCCATGTGTGATTCATGCCAAGCAGCCATGTGTGATTCTTGCTAAGGCATGTGTGATTCATACCAATAAGCCATCTGTGATTCATGCAAAGCAGCCATGTGTGATTCATGCCAAGCAGCCATGTGTGATTCATACCAAGCCCTATGTGATTCATGCCAAGCAGCCATGTGTGATTCTTGCCAAGCCATGTGTGACTCATACCAAGCAGCCATGTGTGATTCATACCAAGCAGCCATGTGTGATTCATGATAAGCCATGTGTGATTCATGCCTAGCAGCCATGTGTGATGCATGCCAAGCAGCCATGTGTGATTCATGCTAAGCCATGTGTGGTTCATGATAAGCCATGTGTGATTCATGCCTAGCAGCCATGTGTGATTCATGATAAGCAGCTATGTGCGATTCTTGCTAAGGCATGTGTGATTCATGCCAAGCCATGTGTGATTCATGCCAAGCAGCCATGTGTGATTCATGATAAGCCATGTGTGATTCATGCCAAGCCATGTGTGATTCATGCCAAGCAGCCATGTGTGATTCATGATAAGCCATGTGTGATTCATGCCAAGCAGCCATGTGTGATTCATACCAAGCCCTATGTGATTCATGCCAAGCAGCCATGTGTGATTCTTGCCAAGCCATGTGTGATGCATACCAAGCAGCCATGTGTGATTCATGCCAAGCAGACATGTGTGATTCTTGCTAAGGCATGTGTGATTCATACCAAGCAGCCATGGGTGATTCATGATAAGCCATGTGTGATTCATGCCAAGCAGCCATGTGTGATTCATGCCAAGCAGCCATGTGTGATTCTTGCTAAGGCATGTGTGATTCATACCAAGCAGCCATGGGTGATTCATGATAAGCCATGTGTGATTCGTGCAAAGCAGCCATGTGTGATTCATGCCAAGCAGCCATGTGTGATTCTTGCTAAGGCATGTGTGATTCATACCAATAAGCCATCTGTGATTCATGCAAAGCAGCCATGTGTGATTCATGCCAAGCAGCCATGTGTGATTCATACCAAGCCCTATGTGATTCATGCCAAGCAGCCATGTGTGATTCTTGCCAAGCCATGTGTGACTCATACCAAGCAGCCATGTGTGATTCATACCAAGCAGCCATGTGTGATTCATGATAAGCCATGTGTGATTCATGCCTAGCAGCCATGTGTGATGCATGCCAAGCAGCCATGTGTGATTCATGCTAAGCCATGTGTGGTTCATGATAAGCCATGTGTGATTCATGCCTAGCAGCCATGTGTGATTCATGATAAGCAGCTATGTGCGATTCTTGCTAAGGCATGTGTGATTCATGCCAAGCCATGTGTGATTCATGCCAAGCAGCCATGTGTGATTCATGATAAGCCATGTGTGATTCATGCCAAGCCATGTGTGATTCATGCCAAGCAGCCATGTGTGATTAATGATAAGCCATGTGTGATTCATGCCAAGCAGCCATGTGTGATTCATACCAAGCCCTATGTGATTCATGCCAAGCAGCCATGTGTGATTCTTGCCAAGCCATGTGTGACTCATACCAAGCAGCCATGTGTGATTCATACCAAGCAGCCATGTGTGATTCATGATAAGCCATGTGTGATTCATGCCTAGCAGCCATGTGTGATGCATGCCAAGCAGCCATGTGTGATTCATGCTAAGCCATGTGTGGTTCATGATAAGCCATGTGTGATTCATGCCTAGCAGCCATGTGTGATTCATGATAAGCAGCTATGTGCGATTCTTGCTAAGGCATGTGTGATTCATGCCAAGCCATGTGTGATTCATGCCAAGCAGCCATGTGTGATTCATGATAAACCATGTGTGATTCATGCCAAGCCATGTGTGATTCATGCCAAGCAGCCATGTGTGATTCATGATAAGCCATGTGTGATTCATGCCAAGCCATGCGTGATTCATGCCAAGCAGCCATGTGTGATTCATACCAAGCTTCCATGTGTGATTCATGCTAAGCCATGTGTGATTCATGCCTAGCAGCCATGTGTGATTCATACCAAGCTTCCATGTGTGATTCATGCTAAGCCATGTGTGAGTCATACCAAGCCCTCTGTGATTCATGCCAAGCAGCCATATGTGATTCATGCCAAGTCAATTGTGATACATACCAAGCCATGTGTGATTCATGCCAAGCCATGTGTGATTCATGCCAAGCAGCCATGTGTTATTCATGCTAAGCCATGTGTGTTTCATGCCAAGCAGCCATTTATGATGCATGCAAAGCAGCCATTTGTGATTCATGCCAAGCCATGTTTGATACATGCCAAGACATGTGTGATTCATGCAAGCCATGTGTGATTCATGCTAAGCCATGCGTGATTCATGCCAAACAGCCATGTGTGATTAATGCCAAGCAGCCATGTGTAATTCATGCCAAGCAGCCATGTGTAATTCATGCCAAGCAGCCATGTGTGATTCATGCTAAGCCATGTGTGATTCATGCCAAACAGCCATGTGTGATTAATGCCAAGCAGCCATGTGTGATTCATGCCAAGCAGCCATGTGTAATTCATGCCAAGCAGCCATGTGTGATTCATGCTAAGCCATGCGTGATTCATGCCAAACAGCCATGTGTGATTAATGCCAAGCAGCCATGTGTGATTCATGCCAAGCAGCCATGTGTGATGTATTCCAAGCAGCCATGTGTGATTCATGCTAAGCCATGTGTGATTCATGCCAAGCAGCCAGTGTCTGATTCATGCCAAGCCATGTGCGATTCATGCCAAGCAGCCATGTGTGATTCATGCCAAGCCATGTGTGATTCATGCCAAGCAGCCATGTGTGATACATGCTAAGCCATGTGTGATTCATGCTAAGCTATGTGTGATTCATACCAAGCAGCCATGGGTGAGTCATGAAAAGCCATGTGTGATTCATGCCAAGCCCTATGTGATTCATACCAAGCAACCATGTGTGATTCATGCTAAGCCATGTGTGATTCATACCAAGCAGCCATGTGTGATTCACGATAAGCCCTGTGTGATTCATGCCAAGCAGCCATGTGTGATTCTTGCTAAGGCATGTGTGATTCATACCAAGCAGCCATGGGTGATTCATGATAAGCCATGTGTGATTCATGCCAAACAGCCATGTGTGATTCATGCCAAGCAGCCATGTGTGATTCTTGCTAAGGCATGTGTGATTCATACCAAGCAGCCATGTGTGATTCATGCCAAGCAGCCATGTGTGATTCATGCCAAGCAGCCATGTGTGATTCTTGCTAAGGCATGTGTGATTCATACCAAGCAGCCATGGGTGATTCATGATAAGCCATGTGTGGTTCATGCCAAGCAGCCATGTGTGATTCATGCCAAGCAGCCATGTGTGATTCTTGCTAAGGCATGTGTGATTCATACCAAGCAGCCATGGGTGATTCATGCCAAGCAGCCATGTGTGATTCTTGCTAAGGCATGTGTGATTCATGCCAATCCATGTGTGATTCATGCCAAGCAGCCATGTGTGATTTGTGCTAAGCCGTGTGTGATTCATGCTAAGCCATGTGTGATTCATGCCTAGCAGCCATGTGTGATTCATACCAAGCAGCCCTGTGTGATTCATGATAAGCCATGTGTGATTCATGCCAAGCAGCCATGTGTGATTCATACCAAGCAGCCATGTGTGATTCATGAAAAGCCATGTGTGATTCATGCTAAGCCATTTGAGATTCATACCAAGCAGCCATGTGTGATTCATGAAAAGCCATGTGTGATTCATGCTAAGCCATGTGTGATTCATGCCTAGCAGCCAATTGTGATTCATACCAAGCAGCCCTGTGTGATTCATGATAAGCCATGTGTGATTCATGCCAAGCAGCCATGTGTGATTCATACCAAGCAGCCATGTGTGATTCATGATAAGCCATGTGTGATTCATGCCTAGCAGCCATGTGTGATTCATACCAAGCAGCCCTGTGTGATTCATGATAAGCCATGTGTGATTCATGCCAAGCAGCCCTGTGTGATTCATACCAAGCAGCCATGTGTGATTCATGCCAAGCAACCATGTGTGATTCATGCCAAGCAGCCATGTGTGATTCTTGCTAAGCCATGTGTGATTAATGCCAAGCAGCCATGTGCGATTCATGCCAAGCAGCCTTGTGTAATTCATGCCAAGCAGCCATGTGTGATTCATGCTAAGCCATGCGTGATTCATGCCAAACAGCCATGTGTGATTAATGCCAAGCAGCCATGTGTGATTCATGCCAAGCAGCCATGTGCGATGTATTCCAAGCAGCCATGTGTGATTCATGCTAAGCCATATGTGATTCATGCCAAGCAGCCAGTGTCTGATTCATGCCAAGCCATGTGTGATTCATGCCAAGCAGCCATGTGTGATTCATGCCAAGCAGCCATGTGTGATACATGCTAAGCCATGTGTGATTCATGCTAAGCTATGTGTGATTCATACCAAGCAGCCATGGGTGAGTCATGAAAAGCCATGTGTGATTCATGCCAAGCCCTATGTGATTCATACCAAGCAACCATGTGTGATTCATGCTAAGCCATGTGTGATTCATACCAAGCAGCCATGTGTGATTCACGATAAGCCCTGTGTGATTCATGCCAAGCAGCCATGTGTGATTCTTGCTAAGGCATGTGTGATTCATACCAAGCAGCCATGGGTGATTCATGATAAGCCATGTGTGATTCATGCCAAACAGCCATGTGTGATTCATGCCAAGCAGCCATGTGTGATTCTTGCTAAGGCATGTGTGATTCATACCAAGCAGCCATGTGTGATTCATGCCAAGCAGCCATGTGTGATTCATGCCAAGCAGCCATGTGTGATTCTTGCTAAGGCATGTGTGATTCATACCAAGCAGCCATGGGTGATTCATGATAAGCCATGTGTGATTCATGCCAAGCAGCCATGTGTGATTCTTGCTAAGGCATGTGCGATTCATACCAAGCAGCCATGTATGATTCATGCCAAGCAGCCATGTGTGATTCTTGCTAAGGCATGTGTGATTCATACCAAGCAGCCATGTGTGATTCATGCCAAGCAGCCATGGGTGATTCTTGCTAAGGCATGTGTGATTCATACCAAGCAGCCATGGGTGATTCATGATAAGCCATGTGTGGTTCATGCCAGGCAGCCATGTGTGATTCATGCCAAGCAGCCATGTGTGATTCTTGCTAAGGCATGTGTGATTCATACCAAGCAGCCATGGGTGATTCATGCCAAGCAGCCATGTGTGATTTGTGCTAAGCCATGTGTGATTCATGCTAAGCCATGTGTGATTCATGCCTAGCAGCCATGTGTGATTCATACCAAGCAGCCCTGTGTGATTCATGATAAGCCATGTGTGATTCATGCCAAGCAGCCATGTGTGATTCATACCAAGCAGCCATGTGTGATTCATGAAAAGCCATGTGTGATTCATGCTAAGCCATTTGAGATTCATACCAAGCAGCCATGTGTGATTCATGAAATGCCATGTGTGATTCATGCTAAGCCATGTGTGATTCATGCCTAGCAGCCAATTGTGATTCATACCAAGCAACCCTGTGTGATTCATGATAAGCCATGTGTGATTCATGCCAAGCAGCCATGTGTGATTCATACCAAGCAGCCATGTGTGATTCATGATAAGCCATGTGTGATTCATGCCTAGCAGCCATGTGTGATTCATACCAAGCAGCCCTGTGTGATTCATGATAAGCCATGTGTGATTCATGCCAAGCAGCCCTGTGTGATTCATACCAAGCAGCCATGTGTGATTCATGCCAAGCAACCATGTGTGATTCATGCCAAGCAGCCATGTGTGATTCATACCAAGCAGCCATGTGTAATTCATGCTAGGCCATGTGTGATTCATACCAAGCCATGTGTGATTCATACCAAGCAGCCATGTGTGATTCATGCTAGGCCATGTGTGATTCATACCAAGCCATGTGTGATTCATACCAAGCAGCCATGTGTGATTCATACCAAGCAGCCATGTGTGATTCATGATAAGCCATGTGTGATTCATGATAAGCCATGTGTGATTCATGCCTAGCAGCCATGTGTGATTCATGCCTAGCAGCCATGTGTGATTCATACCAAGCAGCCATGTGTGATTCATGATAAGCCATGTGTGATTCATGCCAAGCAACCATGTGTGATTCATGCCCAGCAGCCATGTGTGATTCATACCAAGCAGCCATGTGTGATTCATGCTAAGCCATGTGTGATTCATACCAAGCCCTGTGTGATTCATACCAAGCAGCCATGGGTGATTCATACCAAGCCCTGTGTGATTCATACCAAGCCCTGTGTGATTCATGCCAAGCAGCCGTGGGTGATTCATGATAAGGCATGTGTGATTCATACCAAGCCCTGTGAGGTTCATGCCAAGCAGCCATGTGTGATTCATGCTAAGGCATGTGTGATTCATACCAAGCCCTGTGTGATTCATGCCAAGCAGCCATGTGTGATTCATGCCAAGCCAGGTGGCTGTATGCAATAAAACCTAACAGACACCTGACTCTGTATGTCTGCAATTCATGCATGTGTAGTTACCACTTCACGCTCTCTTTTCTGACATGATGCCACATGCGACACTGAAAGGCGTCCTGGCTGTAGATCCATTCCTGGAGGGGCAAAGCCAGGTAAAGGGTAACTCTGGTGTTGCAATTAAGCACCCTGTCTAGGAGGGGGGTCGGGGGTCTCCCACTAGGACACGGGAGCTGAGCACAGCCCAGGGGTTTTAAATGGAAACTATGCTCTTGCTCCGCTCTGATTGGTTCATTTTCTGCTGTGGATTGATGCTCCCTTGTGATTGGCTTATGCTCCCTTTGGGTGGGCAGGGCATCTCCTCAGTGATTGATTGCTTTTCCTTGTGCAGGATTTCTGATTACATGGATATGGCTCCTGTCGACATTGTGGGGAAGAGATGCTACCAGTTGATTCACGCAGAGGACGTTGAAGGCATCCGGCACTGCCACCTTGACTGTGAGTACCTAGTGGCGTCCTCTCCCAGGGGGTGCTATGTGTGCTGAGCTCACTCTCCTGTCCGGAGCTTTTGTTGAAATGAAATGATATTTTATTTATATTGCGCTCATACGCAAGTGTTTCAGAGCGCGACCAAGCAAAGGGAGGGGAACAGGGGAGAACAAAAAAAGCGATCTTACTAGGCCCAGTGACATTAAGAAACAGGCAAATGCATGGGAAATGGAAAAGGGTGAAAGTGCATGGAAGGGGGAGAAGTGGAAAGTGCAGAACAGAGGAGAGAACAGAAAAAATATGAATAAGTAAAATAAATAAATTTCAAAAGGTAATAAACAGTGGTAGTGCAGCCAGCAGGTGCTAGGTTAGTCAGATAGGGTATATCTGATAAGTGCAGAAGAAAAGTGGGTGGGGGACTGTATGGGTACAGATACAGACCCCAGTACAAGGGGTGGCCCGGAGGCAGTGCAGGCGGGTGGCCCGGAGGCAGTGCAGGCGGGTGGCCCGGAGGCAATGCAGGCGGGTGGCCAGGAGGCAGTGCAGGCGGGTGGCCAGGAGGCAGTGCAGGCGGGTGGCCAGGAGGCAGTGCAAGCGGGTGGCCAGGAGGCAGTGCAGGCGGGTGGCCAGGAGGCAGTGCAGGCGGGTGGGGTGGCCAGGAGGCAGTGCAGGCGGGTGGCCCGGAGGCAGTGCAGGCGGGTGGCCCGGAGGCAGTGCAGGCGGGTGGCCAGGAGGCAGTGCAGGCGGGTGGCCAGGAGGCAGTGCAGGCGGGTGGCCAGGAGGCAGTGCAGGCGGGTGGCCCGGAGGCAGTGCAGGCGGGTGGCCAGGAGGCAGTGCAGGCGGGTGGCCAGGTTCATGGTGCCACGAGAGAGAAACAGATCAGCAGGGGACGGGGTGGAGGGGGCGGCAAAATTAGAGGCGAAGAGGAAGGTCTTGAGGTGCTTCCGGAACCGGAGATGGTTCTCCTCAAGTTTCAAGGTGGCAGGGAGGCTGTTCCAAAGGGAGGCCCCAGCCGAAGACAGAGCTCCACCCCTAGTACGTTCCTTTGAAGACCCTGTCACTGCTTTCTGCACTAGATTCTCAGCAGGATCTTGGGACCCCTCTGTAATGGGATCAATAATGGTGTGGTTTCCCAGTCTTTGATTGCACACCCCCACACCCTATTAGTTCCATTCTCTGACCCTAAAGATGCCCTCACATCACACCACAGTACCCTCATGGAAATTCTCATCCTACGACGCAAGCTGAAGCCGCACCAACCATTACCTATCCCCCTGTAACAGACTCCAAGTTGAAAAAGCCCAATTTCAGACACTTTTAATTGCATTTCTCCCTCCAGACAGCCCATTTGCTGTCTCCCCCCTGGAGCTACAGCCTCACCCTGCATCAAAGAACTCAAATGTCCGCACCCCCTGGTCCTACATCACACTCAACCTGAGGTTTCTGCCAGACGTGGCACCTTTCCCTTCTGCGCCCGCCCCCTGACCAATCATCGGGTGTTCCCTTCTCAGGGATCCTCACCAGTTATCAAGAAGTCACAGCAAAGGATTCTGGAGACCTGAGTTCTAATCCTGGATTCAACACTTGACCCAAGAATCACGTGATAATAAACAAATCATGTGATGTGCTTGATCCCAAGCAACGTTGTGGTGAGCTGCACCAATTCCCAGAAGCCATGAAGTTCTCAGTACTTTACAGGACTGCTCCTCTTCCAGCCGCATGGCACTCAATCCTCAAATTGTTTTTATTATGATACGTTTATAATGCACACCTGTTCCAAGGGGAGCTGAGTACTGTACAGGTCATAGAGCAGAGCATTGGTGCTGTAAGAATGCAGAGGCCCGTTGTTCCTCTTTTGACAAACTTCAAAAAACAGCCCTTTAAAGTGAGAGCCGTTCTGGAGATCCTCAGACAAGCTGTGGCCCTGCCCCAGCTCAAGAAACCAACCAATCACAAGATATGGCCCTGCCCCAGCTCAAGAAACCAACCAATCACAAGCTATGGCCATGCCCCAGCTCAAGAAACCAACCAATCACGAGCTATGGCCCTGTCCCAGCCAGCTCAAGAAACCAACGAATCACAAGCTATGGCCCTCCCCCAGCTCAGGAAACCAACGAATCACAAGCTATGGCCCTCCCCCAGCTCAGGAAACCAATCAATCACAAGCTATGGCCCTGCCCAAGCTCAAGAAACCAACCAATCACAAACAAGTAAAGATGTGGTGTCATCCTTCCCTATTTACACAGGGATATAGGAAAATGTTGTTTCCCAAGTCCCGGCCACCAGAACTGCCACAGCCTCATTGGTGAAGTACAAAGCAGTTTACTCCAGGAGTGCAAAACAAAAACATTCTCTCTTCATATCTGCGATGATGCCTTGGAAGCAACACCCGAGGGTGAGGTGCCCGTCTAGCAATGTAGGGCAGAGCAGTTCCTTGCGCTGTAAGTCCTGATATACTGATTGATTGAATTTCACAGGGGCTTCTGTCCTTTGATGTATGTCCTTCCTCTCTAATCCCGGTGACTTAAAGTGGCCCCTTGCTTCTAGTCCATCTTCTGTGAGACCGGTGGAGGACCTCACAGGGATCACTGCGCGTCAACCTCCAGCCGCTCCTGAGGGTCACCAGTGCTAACTTGCCATCTTGCAGACATGGCATCTCGACTAGCGCCGACCAGCCTGCCTTCTCCAGCAACCAGGTCAGGACACCTTGGGGTCACCGTCTTCTGAAACATTACTAATCACCCAGATCACATTAGCCCAGGATATCCCTCACCACCACCTCCATAGCCTTCCATTCACACCCCCTGCTGCCCCCCTCCCTGGGCCAACCAGTAGAGATCAACACAACCAACAAATAAGAGCTGGACTATGCCAGCTGCCTCCACCTTGAGAAGAGCTCGCAAATGCCTAGCCAAGCCGAAGGCTGCAAAGATGCCCTGAGACTCTGGTTCCACAACAATGGACACCTCCGCCTCATCCCCAGAATGCCCCACAGCGTATAAGGAAGGACCCCAAACATGACATCACGCCCCGGGATGCTGCCAAACACCTCCGCCTCATCCCCGGAACGCCCCACAGCGTATAAGGAAGGACCCCTAACATGACATCACGCCCCGGGATGCTGCCAAACACCTCCGCCTCATCCCCGGAACGCCCCACGGCGTATAAGGAAGGACCCCAAACATGACATCACGCCCCGGGATGCTGCCAAACACCTCCGCCTCATCCCCGGAACGCCCCACGGCGTATAAGGAAGGACCCCAAACATGACATCACGCCCCGGGATGCTGCCAAACACCTCCGCCTCATCCCCAGAACGCCAAACAGAGTATAAGGAAGGACCCCAATCATGAAATCACGCCCCAGGATGCTGCCAAACACCTCCGCCTCATCCCCAGAACGCCCCACAGAGTATAAGGAAGGACCCCAATCATGACATCACGCCCCGGGATGCTGCCAAACACCTCCGCCTCATCCCCAGAACGCCCCACAGCGTATAAGGAAGGACCCCAATCATGACATCACGCCCCAGGATGCTGCCAAACACCTCCGCCTCATCCCCAGAACGCCCCACAGCGCATAAGGAAGGACCCCAATCATGACATCACGCCCCAGGATGCTGCCAAACACCTCCGCCTCATCCCCAGAACGCCCCAAAGCCTATAAGGAAGGACCTCAAACATGACATAACGCCCCGGGATGCTGCCAAACACCTCCGCCTCATCCCCAGAATGCCCCACAGCGTATAAGGAAGGACCCCAAACATGACATCACGCCCCGGGATGCTGCCAAACACCTCCGCCTCATCCCCAGAACGCCCCACAGCGTATAAGGAAGGACCCCAATCATGACATCACGCCCCAGGATGCTGCCAAACACCTCCGCCTCATCCCCAGAACGCCCCAAAGCGTATAAGGAAGGACCCCAATCATGACATCACGCCCCAGGATGCTGCCAAACACCTCCGCCTCATCCCCAGAACGCCCCAAAGCGTATAAGGAAGGACCTCAAACATGACATCACGCCCCAGGATGCTGCCAAACACCTCCGCCTCATCCCCAGAACGCCCCAAAGCGTATAAGGAAGGACCTCAAACATGACATCACGCCCCGGGATGCTGCCAAACACCTCCGCCTCATCCCCAGAACGCCCCACGGCGCATAAGGAAGGACCCCAATCATGACATCACGCCCCAGGATGCTGCCAAACACCTCCGCCTCATCCCCAGAACGCCCCACATCGTATAAGGAAGGACTCAAATCATGACATCACGCCCCAGGAAGCTGCCAAACACCTCCGCCTCATCCCCAGAACGCCCCACAGCGTATAAGGAAGGACCCCAAACATGACATCACACCCCAGGAAGCTGCCAAACATCTCCGCCTCATCCCCAGAACGCCCCACAGCGTATAAGGAAGGACCCCAAACATGACATCACGCCCCAGGAAGCTGCCAAACACCTCCGCCTCATCCCCAGAACGCCCCACAGCGTATAAGGAAGGACCCCAAACATGACATCGCGCCCCGGGATGCTGCCAAACACCTCCGCCTCATCCCCAGAACGCCCCAAAGCGTATAAGGAAGGACCTCAAACATGACATAACGCCCCGGGATGCTGTCAAACACCTCCGCCTCATCCCCAGAACGCCCCACAGCGTATAAGGAAGGACCCCAAACATGACATCACGCCCCGGGATGCTGCCAAACACCTCCGCCTCATCCCCAGAACGCCCCACAGCGTATAAGGAAGGACCCCAATCATGACATCACGCCCCAGGATGCTGCCAAACACCTCCGCCTCATCCCCAGAACGCCCCAAAGCGTATAAGGAAGGACCCCAATCATGACATCACGCCCCAGGATGCTGCCAAACACCTCCGCCTCATCCCCAGAACGCCCCAAAGCGTATAAGGAAGGACCTCAAACATGACATCACACCCCAGGATGCTGCCAAACACCTCCGCCTCATCCCCAGAACGCCCCAAAGCGTATAAGGAAGGACCTCAAACATGACATCACGCCCCGGGATGCTGCCAAACACCTCCGCCTCATCCCCAGAACACCCCACAGCGCATAAGGAAGGACCCCAATCATGACATCACGCCCCAGGATGCTGCCAAACACCTCCGCCTCATCCCCAAAACGCCCCACATCGTATAAGGAAGGACCCCAATCATGACATCACGCCCCAGGAAGCTGCCAAACACCTCCGCCTCATCCCCAGAACGCCCCACAGCGTATAAGGAAGGACCCCAATCATGACATCACGCCCCAGGAAGCTGCCAAACACCTCCGCCTCATCCCCAAAACGCCCCACATCGTATAAGGAAGGACCCCAATCATGACATCACGCCCCAGGAAGCTGCCAAACACCTCCGCCTCATCCCCAGAACGCCCCACAGTTTAGGAAGCTTAGGAAGGACCCCGCCCACGAGACACCCCAACCCAATGAACCCCCACGCTGACATGTGCACCTCGCTATCCCACCAAAACATTGAAGCCAATTTTATCGAATCACGGAACAATTCGTTTTTTTTAACACATTTTGTCAAAATGTAGCTGGGGTTTGGGTGAGGCGGCTAATTACAGTGGGAGGGATTTAGGTGGGCAAGGGTCTGCGTGGGGTCTCCCGCACATTAAATTGCAGCCATATGAAAGGAAAATAAAAATAAAATTCGATGTTATGGGATTCGGAGAAAAAATAAATCGAGGTTATAACGTAGCATCCTGTTCATGGATGGCTCTGGCAACTTGGAAGCAGGGGCCTGTGGAGGGCACTGGCTGGCAGTAACGGCCCTTTCCAATATACGCCTCTGCTGAGACGCACAGCCCCGAACCTCCCCTCCAGGCCGACGCTGAGAAGGGGCATAGCCGGCCTGGGGGCAGGCGGGGCGCTGTGCAGCAAATTGAATCAAAACGCAACGTCATCATCAAATGAATGAGAACGCAGACTAAAGCAGTCACGGTATAGCAGTTCCCCATCACTCACTTGTCCGTTCAGGGGAAGGACGGGGCTTTTATTTTGTTCTGAACGATGTGGGGGAGGGCGGGGAGGGCGGGGGAGTGCAAGCAGAAGAGATAGCGACGCGAGTTCCAGAGCCGTGGGGCCGCACGTGAGAAGGCCCGACTCCCAGCGCTGTGCTTTTCACAGCCTGGCAACACCCAGGCCGGTGGGGCATTCGCACCGTGTTTCCTGCGTGGCACCCGTGTTCTCTGACGGGCACCGGCTCCGTAGAGTAATCCTGGCTTTCAGGGGAAGCCAGTGCCATCTGCCAAGGATACCGAACAGGGGGGCACACCCGTCGACTGTAGAGTGGAAAGCTGTTTTTTGGAGGGCCTAGAACTCCTTATAAACCTAAGCCGGGGGTCAGGCTATCCGACTTTTCCACCAGTGCTAAAAGGTGAGCCGAGCCCTTGATAAAATGGAATGGAGCAGGCAGGTCTTGTCACAATCTGTATTATCTAAAAACGTTTGCACTGGGGCACAAATAAATGTTTGTTTATTTGTAATGCGTGCCAGACCCAAGGGTAACCGGGCGCAGTGAAGAGAATATGCAAAGCTTACAATGTTACATAGAATTACAGTGTTACAAAGAATTACAATGTTACATAGAATTAAAATGTTACATAATTTACAGTGATAAAGAGAAGGTATGTACAGACTTAGCAGGGATCATATCTGATCAAAAGGTTGAGGCATTGCTATAAGGCGAGGCGGTCAGATATATACAATGTTACTATAAATTATTTACAATTGTGATATATCTCTGATAATACATATATACATTCAGATAAAGTAGCATAAGACAAGTGTCTATCAGTACCTCACGTGTTTTTGTAACTGAGGTGTTTGATAAGATTCAAACACCTGGGCCTGCTTTTTGTAGCATGTTTGCTGCATAACTGCATCAGCTCTTTTGGTCTTTGCTGACACCCCGAGCCCCATTTGCTTCCTCCTTTCTTCCTTCTCCCCTTCTTCTTGCGTCTCTGCTGTCAAGGCTCGGATGGCCTCCCGCTTCCTTCACCTCACCCCTTCCAAGACTGAGGTCCACTACTTTCCTTCGACCCCCCTCTTTCTTTCTTTCCAGTATCCCTTTTCCACCATCTCTGCTCCCCTTCGCCTCCTCTCTGGCAATCGTGGGGTCAGCTTCGACCCCCTCTCCACATGCCCTTAACAGCTCGCTCTGCCCGCTGCCATCTTTATCATCTCCGCTGCACTCGTGCTTTTCTTTCTTTTAGGGCATACTCTCATTTTCCTGTCCTCTTTCTTGGCCGCCCTTCCTGGGCTCTGTCGTTACTCCGCTGTTCCCTTTCTTTTTCAGCGCCCTCCTCGTTCCTGGGTTGCTCCTTCCCTCACCGCGACTTCTCTTACTCGTCTTTTCCAAGTCTTTGCGTGGTATTTCCCCTCCCCGGCTCTCTTCCCTGGTTTCCTTGTGTACCCCTTCCGAAAGTCTTTTCATGGTCTCCCCCCTCCCTACCTCTCTTCCCTGGTCTTTGGTCTTGCCCCTCCCTAGCTCTCTTCCCTGGTCTCCTTGTTTACCCCTTCCACAAGTCTTTGCGTGGTCTTGCCTCTCCCTACCTCTCTCCCCTGGTCTTTGCATGGTCTTGCCCCTCCCTTCCTCTCTTCCCCGGTCTCCTTCTATACCCCTTCCACAAGTCTTTGCATGGTCTTGCCCCTCCCTACCTCTCTCCCCTGGTCTTTGCATGGTCTTGCCCCTCCCTACCTCTCTTCCCTGGTCTTTGCATGGTCTTGCCCCTCCCTACCTCTCTTCCCTGCTCTCCTTGTGTACCCCTTCTACAAGTCTTTGCATGGTCTTGCCCCTCCCGACCTCTCTTCCCTGGTCTTTGCATGGTCTTGCCCCTCCCTACCTCTCTTCCCTGGTCTCCTTGTGTACCCCTTCCACGAGTCTTTGCGTGGTCTTGCCCCTCCCTAGCTCTCTTCCCTGGTCTCCGAGTCTTTGCATGGTCTTGCACCTCCCTACCTCTCTTCCCTGGTCTTTGCATGGTCTCGCCCCTCCCGTCCTCTCTTCCCTGGTCTCCTTGTATACCCCTTCCACAAGTCTTTGCATGGTCTTGCCCCTCCCTTCCTCTCTTCCCTGGTCTTTGCATGGTCTTGCCCCTCCCTACCCCTCTTCCCTGGTCTTTGCATGGTCTTGCCCCTACCTCTCTTCCCTGGTCTCCTTGTATACCCCTTCCACAAGTATTTGCATGATCTTGCCCCTCCCTACCTCTCTTCCCTGGTCTTTGCATGGTCTTGCCCCTCCCTACCTCTCTTCCCTGGTCTTTGCATGGTCTTGCCCCTCCCTACCTCTCTTCCCTGCTCTCCTTGTATGCCCCTTCCACTAGTCTTTGCAGGGTCTTGCCCCTCCCCGGCTCTCTTCCCTGCTCTCCTTGTATGCCCCTTCCACTAGTCTTTGCACGGTCTTGCCCCACCCTACCTCTCTTCCCTGCTTTCCCTGTATACCTCTTCCACTAGTCTTTGCGTGGTCTTGCCTCTCCCTAGCTCTCTTCCCTGGTCTTTGCGTGGTCTTGCCTCTCCCTAGCTCTCTTCCCTGGTCTTTGCATGGTCTTGCCCCTCCCTACCTCTCTTCCCTGGTCTCCTTGTGTACCCCTTCCACGAGTCTTTGCGTGGTCTTGCCCCTCCCTCCCTCTCTTCCCTGGTCTCCTTGTGTACCCCTTCCACAAGTCTTTGCGTGGTCTTGCCCCTCCCTACCTCTCTTCCCTGGTCTCCTTGTGTACCCCTTCCACGAGTCTTTGCGTGGTCTTGCCCCTCCCTCCCTCTCTTCCCTGGTCTCCTTGTGTACCCCTTCCACAAGTCTTTGCATGGTCTTGCCCCACCCTACCTCTCTTCCCTGGTCTTTGCATGGTCTTGCCCCTCCCTCCCTCTCTTCCCTGGTCTCCTTGTGTACCCCTTCCACAAGTCTTTGCATGGTCTTGCCCCTCCCTACCTCTCTTCCCTGGTCTTTGCATGGTCTCGCCCCTCCCGTCCTCTCTTCCCTGGTCTCCTTGTATACCCCTTCCACAAGTCTTTGCATGATCTTGCCCCTCCCTAGCTCTCTTCCCTGGTCTCCTTGTGTACCCCTTCCACGAGTCTTTGCATGGTTTGCCCCTCCCTACCTCTCTTCCCTGGTCTTTGCATGGTCTTGCCCCTCCCTACCTCTCTTCCCTGGTCTTTGCATGGTCTTGCCCCTCCCTACCTCTCTTCCCTGCTCTCCTTGTATGCCCCTTCCACTAGTCTTTGCACGGTCTTGCCCCTCCCTACCTCTCTTCCCTGCTCTCCCTGTATACCTCTTCCACTAGTCTTTGCGTCTTACCTCTCCCTAGCTCTCTTCCCTGGTCTTTGCGTGGTCTTTCCCCTCCCTAGCTCTCTTCCCTGGTCTCCTTGTGTACCCCTTCCACAAGTCTTTGCGTGGTCTTGCCCCTCCCTCCCTCTCTTCCCTTGTCTCCTTGTGTACCCCTTCCACGAGTCTTTGCGTGGTCTTGCCTCTCCCTAGCTCTCTTCCCTGGTCTTTGCGTGGTCTTGCCTCTCCCTAGCTCTCTTCCCTGGTCTTTGCATGGTCTTGCCCCTCCCTACCTCTCTTCCCTGGTCTCCTTGTGTACCCCTTCCACGAGTCTTTGCATGGTCTTGCCCCTTCCTAGCTCTCTTCCCTGGTCTCCTTGTGTACCCCTTCCACGAGTCTTTGCGTGGTCTTGCCCCTCCCTCCCTCTCTTCCCTGGTCTCCTTGTGTACCTCTTCCACTAGTCTTTGCGTGGTCTTGCCTCTCCCTAGCTCTCTTCCCTGGTCTTTGCGTGGTCTTGCCTCTCCCTAGCTCTCTTCCCTGGTCTTTGCATGGTCTTGCCCCTCCCTACCTCTCTTCCCTGGTCTCCTTGTGTACCCCTTCCATGAGTCTTTGCGTGGTCTTGCCCCTCCCTCCCTCTCTTCCCTGGTCTTTGCATGGTCTTGCCCCTCCCTTCCTCTCTTCCCTGGTCTCCTTGTGTACCCCTTCCACGAGTCTTTGCGTGGTCTTGCCCCTCCCTAGCTCTCTTCCCTGGTCTCCGAGTCTTTGCATGGTCTTGCACCTCCCTACCTCTCTTCCCTGGTCTTTTCATGGTATTGCCCCTCCCTACCTCTCTTCCCTGATATTTGCTTGGTCTTGCCCCTCCCTACCTCTCTTCCCTGGTCTTTGCATGGTCTCGCCCCTCCCTACCTCTCTTCCCTGGTCTCCTTGTATACCCCTTCCACAAGTCTTTGCATGGTCTTGCCCCTCCCTACCTCTCTCCCCTGGTCTTTGCATGGTATTGCCCCTCCCTACCTCTCTTCCCTGATATTTGCTTGGTCTTGCCCCTCCCTACCTCTCTTCCCTGGTCTTTGCATGGTCTCGCCCCTCCCTACCTCTCTTCCCTGGTCTTTGCATGGTCTTGCCCCTCCCTACCTCTCTTCCCTGGTCTTTGCATGGTCTTACCCCTCCCTACCTCTCTTCCCTGGTCTCCTTGTTTACCCCTTCCACAAGTCTTTGCATGGTCTTGCCCCTCCCTACCTCTCTTCCCTAGTCTCCTTGTATACCCCTTCCACAAGTCTTTGCATGGTCTCCCCCCCCCTACCTCTCTTCCTTGGTCTTTGCATGGTCTTGCCCCTCTCTACCTCTCTTCCCTGGTCTTTGCATGGTCTTACCCCTCCCTACCTCTCTTCCCTGGTCTCCTTGTTTACCCCTTCCACAAGTCTTTGCATGGTCTCCCCCCTCCCTACCTCTCTTCCCTGGTCTTTGCATGGTCTCCCCCTTCCCTACCTCTCTTCCCTAGTCTCCTTGTATACCCCTTCCACAAGTCTTTGCATGGTCTCCCCCCTCCCTACCTCTCTTCCCTGGTCTTTGCATGGTCTTGCCCCTCCCTACCTCTCTTCCCTGGTCTTTGCATGGTTTTACCCCTCCCTACCTCTCTTCCCTGGTCTCCTTGTTTACCCCTTCCACAAGTCTTTGCATGGTCTTACCCCTCCCTACCTCTCTTCCCTGGTCTCCTTGTTTACCCCTTCCACAAGTCTTTGCATGGTCTCCCCCCTCCCTACCTCTCTTCCCTGGTCTTTGCATGGTCTCCCCCTTCCCTACCTCTCTTCCCTGGTTTTTGCATGGTCTCCCCCTTCTTTGCATGGTCTCCCCCCTCCCTACCTCTCTTCCCTGGTCTTTGCATGGTCTCCCCCCTCCCTACCTCTCTTCCCTGGTGTTTGCATGGTCTCCCCCCCTCCCTACCTCTCTTCCCTGGTCTCCTTGTATACCCCTTCCACAAGTCTTTGCATGGTCTTGCCCCTCCCTACCTCTTTTCCCTGGTTTTTGCATGGTCTTGCCCCTCCCTACCTCTCTTCCCTGGTCTTTGCATGGTCTTGCCCCTCCCTACCTCTCTTCCCTGGTCTTTGCATGGTCTTACCCCTCCCTACCTCTCTTCCCTGGTCTCCTTGTTTACCCCTTCCACAAGTCTTTGCATGGTCTTGCCCCTCCCTACCTCTCTTCCCTAGTCTCCTTGTATACCCCTTCCACAAGTCTTTGCATGGTCTCCCCCCTCCCTACCTCTCTTCCCTGGTCTTTGCATGGTCTTGTCCCTCTCTACCTCTCTTCCCTGGTCTTTGCATGGTCTTACCCCTCCCTACCTCTCTTCCCTGGTCTCCTTGTTTACCCCTTCCACAAGTCTTTGCATGGTCTCCCCCCTCCCTACCTCTCTTCCCTGGTCTTTGCATGGTCTCCCCCTTCCCTACCTCTCTTCCCTAGTCTCCTTGTATACCCCTTCCACAAGTCTTTGCATGGTCTCCCCCCTCCCTACCTCTCTTCCCTGGTCTTTGCATGGTCTTGCCCCTCCCTACCACTCTTCCCTGGTCTTTGCATGGTTTTACCCCTCCCTACCTCTCTTCCCTGGTCTCCTTGTTTACCCCTTCCACAAGTCTTTGCATGGTTTTACCCCTCCCTACCTCTCTTCCCTGGTCTCCTTGTTTACCCCTTCCACAAGTCTTTGCATGGTCTCCCCCCTCCCTACCTCTCTTCCCTGGTCTTTGCATGGTCTCCCCCTTCCCTACCTCTCTTCCCTGGTCTTTGCATGGTCTTGCCCCTCCCTACCTCTTTTCCCTGGTTTTTGCATGGTCTTGCCCCTCCCTACCTCTCTTCCCTGGTCTTTGCATGGTCTCCCCCCTCCCTACCTCTCTTCCCTGGTCTTTGCATGGTCTCCCCCTTCCCTACCTCTCTTCCCTGGTCTCCTTGTGTACCCCTTCCACGAGTCTTTGCATGGTCTCCCCCCTCCCTACCTCTCTTCCCTGGTTTTTGCATGGTCTCCCCCTTCTTTGCATGGTCTCCCCCCTCCCTACCTCTCTTCCCTGGTCTTTGCATGGTCTCCCCCCTCCCTACCTCTCTTCCCTGGTGTTTGCATGGTCTCCCCCCTCCCTACCTCTCTTCCCTGGTCTTTGCATGGTCTCCCCCCTCCCTACCTCTCTTCCCTGGTCTTTGCATGGTCTCCCCCTTCCCTACCTCTCTTCCCTGGTCTCCTTGTGTACCCCTTCCACGAGTCTTTGCATGGTCTCCCCCCTCCCTACCTCTCTTCCCTGGTTTTTGCATGGTCTCCCCCTTCTTTGCATGGTCTCCCCCCTCCCTACCCCTCTTCCCTGGTCTTTGCATGGTCTCCCCCCTCCCTACCTCTCTTCCCTGGTGTTTGCATGGTCTCCCCCCTCCCTACCTCTCTTCCCTGGTCTTTGCATGGTCTCCCCCCTCCCTACCTCTCTTCCCTGGTCTTTGCATGGTCTCCCCCTTCCCTACCTCTCTTCCCTGGTCTCCTTGTGTACCCCTTCCACGAGTATTTGCATGGTCTCCCCCTCCCTACCTCTCTTCCCTGGTTTTTGCATGGTCTCCCCCTTCTTTGCATGGTCTCCCCCCTCCCTACCTCTCTTCCCTGGTCTTTGCATGGTCTCCCCCCTCCCTACCTCTCTTCCCTGGTGTTTGCATGGTCTCCCCCCTCCCTACCTCTCTTCCCTGGTGTTTGCATGGTCTCCCCCCTCCCTACCTCTTTTCCCTGGTCTTTGCATGGTCTCCCCCCTCCCTACCTCTCTTCCCTGGTCTCCTTGTATACCCCTTCCTCGTTCCAGACCCGCGTTCTTCGTTCTGTCCCTAAAGCACCCTGCGCCTCTTCTCCTTTTTGCTCTAGGAACTCCTTTCCGTCACATTTGAGCTCTTCCTACACTTTCCATGTCTCAGGACTCGGCTCCAATCTCATGAGCCTGGGAGTGGCACAGGGCGGGAAGAGGAACCCTAATGAACAGGTGCGTGTAGCTGGAGGCACGTCCATCCCAGCCCTGTCCTGACGGGAAAGCAGGTGAGGGGGGAAGAATAGGCCGTGAGCTTTACAACCGGAGAGCCTGGCTGGCCCGAGGGGATCTTACCGGCCCCCACGCTGGCCCCCGCACCAAAGGGGGAACACCTCGCAGGTACTTAGCGCCTGCTCTGCACCCAGCCTGGCCGCCCGCCCGCCCGGGAGTCTGGTGGCTTCTTTGTTGTGGGGCCAGGCCACCAGGGTGTTCCTGGAGAGGGGCCTGTATGGCTTCGTGCCTGTCCTCCTTCCACCCATTTGTCGCGGGGGGGGGCACATGGCCACCCCCCTGCAGTGGTCGAAGTGAGCGGGAGCGGTCGGGAGCGGTGCTCCTCTACTTTTTTGAATTACGTTTTACAGCTCCTATACTTTTATTTTAAAAAGAAACCGTTCCGGAATGGTTTCATTTTAAACTAAAAGTGTAGGAAGACGTTGCAGCTTGCACTTTCAGTGCACTGCACTGAAAGTTCCCTTAAACATCAGGTGCAAGAGTTTGGGGGTTTGTATTGTGTGTGGGAGGGGGCGTGGTGATGGGGTTTGTGGGGAGTGGGTGCAAGCCAGCAAGGAACATGGTTCCACTACTTCTTTTTGTACACTTCGACCACTGCCCCCCTGCTTATGCCCCTGGGCCTTCCACCTCCGGGGCCCAGGGGAATGTCTTCCAGTCGCGTAGTTGCGCCTAATCCCTGTTGTTCACGGCTTCCAGGCCCCTCATCAGGAACTGCGCCGCTCTTCTAGTTTAATAATTGTCAAAGTCCTTCGATGAAAGTGCTGGATAAATAAATAATAAATACAAACACAAACTACATCACATGAAAAGGAAGGTCTGGCAGTGCCTTTCTTTTCATGTTACTCGGCAAACACAGTAAACGGAACCTTCTCTTTCCTTTCTGCCCCCGTGAAAATGATTTTATAGAACAGAAATTAATTTGCTGCGTTTTTGGTGCACACGGGCAACGCTTTGATCATCAGGATGGCACTGCCCATCTCTGTGGGAGATCGGCACTGTGCCAGCTGTGGAGGGAGCAGCTCAGCACCCCAGGAAGTCTCGGGACACAGAAGAGGCCCGCGCTCCTTAAAGATGGCTGAATAGCGAGAAGAAACCCAAGGATGGTCTACCAGTGCCGGGGAAAGGGCCTCTGATGAAAAGGATGGTCTACCAGTGCCGGGGAAAGGGCCTCTGAAGAAAAGGATGGTCTACCAGTGCCGGGGAAAGGGCCTCCGATGAAAAGGAAGGTCTGGCAGTGCTGGGGAAAGGGCCTCTGATGAAGAGGATGGTCTACCAGAGCCGGGGAAAGGGCCTCCGATGAAAAGGATGGTCTACCAGTGCTGGGGAAAGGGCCTCTGAAGAAAAGGATGGTCTACCAGTGTTGGGGAAAGGGCCTCCGATGAAAAGGAAGGTCTGGCAGTGCCGGGGAAAGGGCCTCCGATGAAAAAGAAGGTCCAGCAGTGCTGGGGAAAGGGCATCCGATGAAAAGGAAGGTCTACCAGTGCCGGGGAAAGGGCCTCCGATGAAAAAGAAGGTCCAGCAGTGCTGGGGAAAGGGCCTCTGATGAAGAGGATGGTCTACCATTGCCGGGGAAAGGGCCTCTGATGAAAAGGATGGTCTACCAGTGCTGGGGAAAGGGCCTCTGATGAAAAGGAAGGTCTAGCAGAGCCAGGGAAAGGGCCTCTGATGAAAAGGAAGGTCTGGCAGTGCCGGGGAAAGGGCCTCCGTTGAAAAAGAAGGTCCAGCAGTGCTGGGGAAGGGCCTCTGATGAAGAGAATGGTCTACCAGTGCCGGGGAAAGGGCCTCCGATGAAAAGGAAGGTCTGGCAGTGCTGGGGAAAGGGCCTCCGATGAAAAAGAAGGTCCAGCAGTGCCGGGGAAAGGGCCTCTGATGAAGAGGATGGTCTACCAGTGCCGGGGAAAGGGCCACTGATGAAAAGGATGGTCCACCAGTGTTGGGGAAAGGGCCTCTGATGAAAAGGAAGGTCTGGCAGTGCCGGGGAAAGGGCCTCTGATGAAAAGGAAGGTCTGGCAGTGCCGGGGAAAGGGCCTCCGATGAAAAAGAAGGTCCAGCATGCTGGGGAAAGGGCCTCTGATGAAGAGGATGGTCTACCAGTGCCGGGGAAAGGGCCTCTGATGAAAAGGATGGTCTACCAGTGTTGGGGAAAGGGCCTCTGATGAAAAGGATGGTCTACCAGTGCCGGGGAAAGGGCCTCTGATGAAAAGGATGGTCTACCAGTGCCGGGAAAGGGCCTCCGATGAAAAGGATGGTCTAGCAGTGCCGGGGAAAGGACCTCTGATGAAAAGCATGGTCTAGCAGTGCCGGGGAAAGGACCTCTGATGAAAAGGAAGGTCTGGCAGTGCCGGGGAAAGGACCTCTGATGAAAAGGAAGGTCTGGGACTGTGCACGGCTCCCATCGGCAGCCCTTCCTGGTGGAACGAGGGGTGCGGACTAGGATGGATTGAACTTTACCTCTGAATGGCACAGTCACAGCAAGGAACCTCACAGGCTTCAGGGGGCGCCTTGAGGCGCCTTGAGACATATTAAGGATTTGCTGAGCCGCACCCAGCCGGGGACATGCCAGCAGGGCACAGGTATGCGTGCCCATTTGCCCAACAAGAGATGCAGGGTGGCGTCGCAGGAGGGGCAGCAACTAATGACCTTCTGTGAGGGCAAGTGGGGGCGGTGTTACCTCGTGTTCATGGGGGGACGGGGGGCGCCCTTAACACACACGGACAGAGCTGCACCTTCCCTTCTGTGAATCGGCCCCTTCCCCTAGCTGGACGGGTGCCAGCAGCACAGACGGCGCGTCCTGGGGGCGAGGGGTTAGAAGTGTAAGGGTCTCGCCCAGGTCACGTTATTCGGAGCCCCTGCACCCCTAGCGGGCAGCACTACTCTACTCGTGGAGAGGGAGGTGGGGTGCGTGCGTTGCACCCAGGGACAGGCATACTCGGGGGACGACAAGCTCCACGTGCCGTGCACACGTGGAGAGGCTGTCACGTGGCCAGCCTCAAGGGGCAAGTTCACCAACCACTCAGCCTAGGCTACTTGAAAATGTATTTTTTTCCCCGGAGACTTTTCTAAAATCCCCCCTCCTTCTTTCGCCCCTCCCCCACCCCCTGTCTGCGGCACTGATTAGTGGTAATTAAATGGACACTATGAATTTACTGCTTCTCTGTGACTCTGGCTTGTTCTGCTTTAGAGCAAAGATGATTAATGCAAATACATATTACTTGAGATAACCATTTAGCAGCTAATTTAGCCAAATTTATTGCAGCCCTCGGTGCTTTTTCATGGCAGCACGCTGGGACAGGGCACACCGCGCGGCGATCTGTGAGGGGACGCTGCCCCCCAGTGGCCACTTTCTGCAGCACACCCGGCCAGCTGCTACAGCAGTGGCATTCAAACTTTAACATGCCAAGTCCCCCCTTGAGTAAAAGTATTGTTTCTGGGCAACCCCCCACCTAGGGACTGGACCACTCTAGGGGACACAAATGATGTCATGGGAGAGGGGGGCAGGTAGGGGGTCTGGCGGGCAGGCTCTTTAAAAGATAAGCAGATGTCTACATTATATGTTCTATTAAAAGCAGTCAATGTAATCCTTTTTATGTTATCTTAATCCCCTTTTAAACAGTGAGGAGCTCCCCCCCCTTGTGGGGTTGTAGCCCCCCAGTTTGAATACCACTGTGCTAGGGCCTTCAGCAGTTCTATTTCTGAGCGCGAGGGAGCGGGGCCACATTACCCTCTATGTCCTCTATCCTGTGCCAGCCTCGGACTTCCATGAAGTCCTGATTCACACTCTCTCGAATAACCTAAAATAAACGACTAAATCCATGATCTGGGAGATCATTAACTTAGGGCTGAATGACCCTAATGGTGCCCAAGCTGCCGCCCTTAATAAAGCCTTGTCACTCTAGGGTTCACTTAAGCCATTTCCTAGTCGACCCACATTAAAGGTCGCACCCTTGACTGGGTGGCCCACCATAACTGCTCTGTCTTGGTCACAGAGATTTCTCCTATTCCATGGCCTGATCACCATTCCTTTCAATGTGACCTTAATACTACTAAAGGGTCCCCAAGCAAGGGATTCTGCTCTCTGCGGCACTCACCAGAAGCTCCCGTCAGCTTACTAAGGAAAAGCTCACGCGCTACCTCATGGTGCCCGCCCCTCAGCCCCCTGTTTCAAGGGACCTGGAAGCTCTTGCGAGTGTGTTCAAATCTGTCATCACCCAAGCGGTGGACGCCATTGCTCCACTCACCCTAAGGAAAGCTAAGCGATCCAAGCATTCCAATGCCTGGTTCTCACAGGAGCTTCTGGAACCACGTTCCAAGAAGAGGACAGCGCTCCCCTCCTGGAAAGCGAACCCTAATAACGCCTCTAAGGTAGCTTTTAAGACTACCTCTAAAGGATATAAAGCTGCCATAATCAAAGCCAAAGCCACATCTTTCAATACTAGGATAGCAAAGGCCAAATCAAGGACTAAAGACATTTTTGCCATCTTCAGAGAGTTGGAAACTCCTACCACACCACCCCCGACTCTCCTTAAGGATGAAAATTGGTGTAATAATATCCAATCTGCAATGCTTGACAAACTTAATTCTCTGCAAACTAAAATCCTCGCTCATCAACGGGCACTCAGCCACCAAATAGCTCATCTACACAGTAGCACGTCTGCTGAAACTGAATCCACTGAGTCCCTGCCATTCGACTTCAAGGAAATGAGTGAACCAGAAGTCATTGCCCTCCTTAAATCCATGAAACTGACCTACTGTAAAGGGGACGCCTGTCCAGCTCAGCTCATCAAAGACTGTGCCCCTACCCTGGCCCCTTTCCTCACAGCCTTCATTAATGCATCCTTCCAGTCTGGCCATGTCCCAACTGGTCTTAAGGACGCTTGGGTACGCCCTCTCCTTAAGAAACCGACCCTTGACCGAACGGTCCCAGGGAACTACAGACCTATCGATACAGTCCCATTTTTAGTAAAAATCCTGGACAATGCAGCCTATCATTGAGTCCAAAAATTCCTTGAAGCTAACCTTCTCCTCGGCCTCCAGCAGTCTGGTTTCCATCCAGCACACGGTACCGAAACTGCATTGTTAGACCTTAAAAATCAAATGGACAACCTCAGAGATGCAGGCAAACCTGCGCTCCTTCTGCTCCTTGATTTATCTGCATCGTTTGACCTGGTGGATCACAAGATCCTCTGCCACCATCTCTCCTCTGCAGTGAACTTCTCCCCGAAGGCCTGTGCTTGGATCCCCTTGTTTCTTCAGGAAAGAGCTAAGAAAGTCTTCTCTGACTCAGTCTGTACCCATCCAAGTCACATCAAATGCGGAGTCCCATAGTGCTCCTGCATCTCACCTACCCCATAAAACCTATTTACGAGGCCACTGTTCAACATTCTGGATGCGCTGGGCATCTCATACACCAATTATACTGATGACACGCAGGTGCTTATCCCTCTCACTGGTGATTACAAGTCCGACATGAACACCCTCAACTCCATATACTCAACTATCCAAACCTGGATGGCAGAAAACTGGTTGTGCCTCAATGGTGAGAAAACCAAACTTCTGTTAATTGGATCCCCTGCAACCATTAGAAAATTGGACAAACAATACTGCTCCTTCATGATTGACAACATACCGATCACCGTATCCCAGGCTGTCAAGACCTTGGGTGTTTATTTGGACTCTAACCTGACTGTGAACAGACAGGTCAATGCCATAGCCTCCACCTCAGCTTACCATTCCAAACTGCTCAATGCAGCCAGACCCTTTCGGCCTGAACAGAACTGCCACACCATTGCAAGATCAATAATTGGATCTAGATTGGACTACTGCAATGCCCTCTTTGTAGGGACTTCTGGCAAAAATATCTCCAAACTCCAAACGGTACTAAACAATGCACCTAGGGCTACCACCGGTAGTTCCAAGAGGGACCATATCTCTGAGACCAGGAAACAGGTTCACTGGCTCCCCGTTAAAGAGCGGATTGTCTTTAAGACTCTCGCCCTTACGCATACATGCGTTCATAACTTGGCACCTCCCTACCTGGTTCAAAGAATAGACAAGCCAATCTCAGGCAGACCCAGCAAATCGGCCTACACCAACAGAACTGCCTTTCCTAAAACCCGGAGAGTTTGCGCAGGAGGTACTAGGTTCCCTGCCATGGCTGCGACCCATTGGAACACTCTACCCCCCTCCCCCCCACATTAGGAGGAGGATTGATTCGCACATAGCCTTCCGCAAAGCGATACAAACTATGCTATTCATATAGTATAGCACTCCCCGTGTGATCTCCTAACCTCTGGCCCTTTTAGGCAGCACGTTACTAGTATCTATTAGGAAGCCATCACTGACTGTATTATACTCTAAAGTTGTAACTACCTATGTATGTGTTTGTCACTGTTAGGTTAAAAGTACACTGTAACTGAACCACTTGTATATGTAACTAAAGAAACTCCTACTGTTAGGCTGCACGTTGGATGTAACCATGGGCCGAGCCTTCTTACATTCTCATGCTCAGCGCCTCGATGCCTGAGGACTGTAGCGCGCTCTACAAATCCAAAATCATGTCCCCACCTTTAGGCGCTTTACGACTGCACTGACATGCGCTGTATGTAGCGTACGTTTATTTTACGCAATTTACAAATGCTGCAAATTGCAGAATACCACCAGCAACATGTGCTCTCACGTGCACTGCCTTCCCCTCTGTGCTATTTGCATGTTTGCGTGCATTATTAGCAGTTCATCTGCCATGCACGCAATTCATCCATTCATTCTGTGCCCCGCCGGCTACAGCTGCCAGCACCAGGACGAGTCCCGGATGTGCTAAATCCTGCGTACAACTTGCCCACTTGGTTTTTACAAATGTTTCAACACCCGGGACTTTTAAAACGAGCCCTTTGTAGGTTTATTACTGGGTCACGCTCATGTCATTATTCATTGCCCAATTCATGGAATTTATTCACGGTTCAAAGTGACATTACGTGTCAAGTGGTCATTTTTGCAGTACAAAATGACATTGCACTGACTTTACACTGCACATATGCGCCCAGATGCCTACGGGCTTGGAGCGCCATACAATTAAACAAACCAAACTAAACAAATACACTTTGCACAGTTCCATGAATCAGGGTTTGTGTGGGCAGTGCATAGTCACTTCTCAGCAGTGCCAATATTCCATGAATGGGACCGTCAGTTTGCAAAGCTGTGCTCATGCAATAGGCAGCGCATTGAACACTTAAGTACGAGGCAATAGGTCTGCAAGGGCCGCCCTTTATAGCAACCTTCTGAAAGGGCGCGAGGCCCGCCACAGTGGATCCGCGGACCCTTTGGCAGGACTTGCTGGCACCCTAGAGGTGGAGCGCCATTCCCAGTGCGGTACCTGCACTTTGGCTTTCTCAGGCTGGGGAGGCGTATATGCATGGCGCAGAGCAGCTTGGTGAGCATTGTATGTGTGTGCAAAACGCACAGGCTGCCTGGCCACTGCTTCACGGCGCTTCACAGGGAGTAAAAGTGAGCTGTCCCATAGAGTCGCTTGTGAGGCAGCGCCACGATACATTAGGGCTCCGTTCAAGCGCTTGATGGAAGATGGGAGGAAACCTCTCTTGCGTCCTGCTCTCCATCCTTCCCAATTTCCTGCACTGTGGGGTGTGGGGGGCACACAGTCACGCATTCTGAAAGATCTGCCACTTTATGAGCATTACAGGGGACTCCAGAGGGCACGTGCCACCACCTGCACCCCTCCAAGTGCCGACCATCCCTGAATAAATAGAGTATCCCCAGCACCAATCCCCATAAACCTATCAAGAAAACGTTTTCCAGCCTCCCCTTTTTCACACAGGTGAATTGTCCACTCCTCTGGTTACACCCCAGGCTGTGCTTTACATCTCCACTGCCTCCCCTAGACCCTAGACCACCGACGTCAAGAGGTGCAGTGGTTGTAACAGACATTTTGTGAGGAATTCGACCACCCGCATGGTGGGGGTGCGCTTGCCTGGGCTTGTTTGAAATTTTATATGAAAGTGAATGATGGTAGATCAACCTTCAGAAAATGTGTGGTGCTAATCCGCACACATTTTTCGATGAACTCACCGCACGACATACACATACAGGCAGAGTCCCCCTGTCATATTTAGTTGGGATATGACAGCCAGGATTACACCTTGTACTCTCATAAGGGGGAGGGTTAAACCCTCCTCTTGTCAAGGCCAGCTTAAGTAACTAACAAAGGCTCCATGGATCCGCCCTGTCCCTTCGTTTAGCTTTGTGGCCGTGATTAACATCATTAGCATACTAATAGAGTGTACTTCAAACAAGCACACATGGGGCCTAGCTGCAGAGGCTAATAAAGGAGATGGGAAACCCCAACAACCTTTGATATGCATTGTGTCAAGCTGAAGCCAGCTCCCACCTTCAGTTTTGCTTTGACAGTGAAATGTCATGTCTAGGACTTCGTTTATTACAGTAGTCTTCCCCAGAGCAGGACCCCATTCAGAAAGTACGAGTACGTGGATTGACGGCGCCAGGAAGTCTGGTCTCGCCGCAGCTTCAAGGGAGACCTGCCGCTTTAATCAGGAACCAGAGAGAGCTCCATTGACCAGAGAGACCCTTTGATCCACAACAGACAGGAAAATTGGTGGGACTTAGTATTACATCTTTTCACCCCTTTACCTTTTCTTTTGCAAAGTGCTCTGGTTATGACCTCATGCATACAGGAGATTGTTGATGGGGACCCAAGACTTGTTAATTAAGGTAGGCTGAGCCTACACCAATCACTGTGTCCCATTTGACTTTGAAAGTGGGCTGAGCCCCTCTTTTGGGCAGATCAGCTGAAGACTTTGCAAGAAGTAACAACAACAACTCAGCTTTGGACCCTGGCTGAAGGTACAATCTGCCTTACATCTTCCACCATGAGGGAAGGAAGGCCTGGAGCTCCAAGAGGGAAGCAATATCCCTCTCTTAAACATCTCCCAGGGAACAGAGGGAGATACTAAATCTAGAAGACACATCCAGCAGCTCCAGAACCGGTCCCCAACTAGCGCACAGCATGTCCTGCTAGGCTCTTCCAGCAAGCTTCCTAGTTGGGAAGTGCCAGAGAGTCTCTGACCCAAACCAGGAACAAGGCAGCTGCCTGCAACACTCTCCTCAGCTTTGTGCAGTCCGCCTTAAAGGATGACATAGCTAGGAGAAGTGCATCCACCAGCGTCCACCTTAAAGGACATTTTCGAGCCAGTGGAGCCCCTCGAGCTGCAACCGACTTCACCGCAGACTGTTGTTACGCCACAGTGGCTAAAGCGGTCCGAAATGCCTCGACCAGTGCTTCAGAACCATTGCATGGCACGGAGACGATTCTTGGCCCTGAGCCGCTGTGTAGGCAACCATCGTTCCAGCCTTGTTCGCCGAACTGCTTGCCGCCTGATGCCTGCAGCTGTCTCTCATCTTGAACTGTGTTGCAGAAGCTGCAAAGTGCTCTGAAATGGACTCAACGCTGTCGTGCACCAGTAACTCCTACAGCACAAGGTGCATTGTGGTTCTGTCCCCTGGTCCTTCTCCAAAGGCCCCTAGTGACATTTTATGACCCATTGCTCCCTTTGTGTTGAAACCAAGTATTCTTGAACTATTGCGATTAATTACTATGCTGACTACCCTCCTGTCAGTATCCAGAGTGCATCCCTTTTCCTTTTTTGAAACTGTCTGTCCTCTGCATTCCTTTATAGGGTGGGTTATATTTCGTGGTGTACTAGAACTGTCTGTTGTGATAATAATAAAGTAGATATTTGTATACAACCTTGAGTGGACACTCCCTTTTATAATTGGGTAATAGTATTTTCGCTGTGTTGCAACTAACCAACGATACACGACCTTGCAGGGTTAAGCCTGCCGTTCCGTCCACGTTACCAAAATTGGAGTTTTATAATTTGCTGGTTATTCCAATCTGTTCGGACCCCTTCTGGTGTGCTAGAAGTGTGGGGCTGATTGATGGTTTAGAAAGCGATATTCTTCCCTGGACCACTGGTGCCCCGGAATATGATTTGTCACACACTTCTCTGCGGATGACCCACACAGAACCTGTGTGGCATGCTTTGGGAACTTCCACATTCTGTACGGTTTGGCGCCAAGGTCGTCGACGGTGCACCTTCCTTGGATGACCAGTGTAGGAACCATGGCTCTTGGCAGGAAAACTGGAGCTCTCGTAGTAATTGGCAGCCTATTCACATCTGTGAAAAGTGTTCAGGGCAGCACACAGGCTGCCTCTCAGGTACAGGGCATCCTGGAGTTGGTCAGAAGCCGAGCTTCCTTTCCCAGCATATCCCACCCTAGTGACTCCTCATGAAAGAATCGATACTAGTGGTGCCTGCGGCTCTCTCGGGCCTGAAAACAGGTGCCCCCCGTTCAGCCAGCACCTGCCGGCACACAAGATGTTAACACTGCTCCCAAACCTTCCCCTTCCGCTCACAGCCCCCTCTCCTGAATATCATAAAAGCACAAGTAGGAGGATGACGCTCAGAACCCCCATCCTCGGGGGCCCAGGTCCCAGGACCGCCTCTATCCTGGAGAGCCAGGCGCCTCGAGGGCAGGTTGTGGATGAGACGCCCTCAGGATGGGGTGGTGAGCCCATAACCTTCCAGAACGCAGACTTACTACAGTTTGCTGCCCCACTTCGCCAGCTTTTCCTGCCTGAGGCTTTCCCCCAGACTGTCTCTTTAGACACTTGAACAACCGGCACCTCTTTACTTGAGATGCCCGTGTTCAAACTGCTGGTCATTGGACCGGATTTCCCCGGATCTGGGATCCGCCAGAAAACGCTCTACCCTCTGTTTCACTGCTCTGCTTCCTGGTCAGATTTGCACGCGGCTTCTTCCCATGTTCGGGTTACTGTTGGTTCGGGTGTCGCTGTTTGGCGTGGTTCTTCTTCACCTTGTCCCTTACTCCCACCTGTGTATGACCATGTGCCTCCTACCCCCACCCTTTCCTACATCTCCTGCTTAGCCTTTCTACTCGGGCTCCTACCCCTTTCTACCTTCAGCCCTGTTCCCTTCCTTTTCAAGCATTGAGGATGGGGGACCCCCAGTCTTGAGTGTGTTATGGATTTAGGAAGCAGACTATGTGCTGACCTCGTTTGCAGTCCATTTCTTTGTAGTATAAAAGTACAAGTGTTTTTAAAACACTTTACATCTTTTTTTCCGGGGTAGAAGTACTTGATGGAGAAATCCTACCGAAAACATGTCTTATGGGAATTATTTTTCTAGAGAGATATTGTTAGAAAGTAATTATCACATTTTATGGTATGCAGTGATATTAAAAACAATACATATGTGGTTGGGAATGGGAATAGTAGTTTTTGTGGTGGGGGAAAGTATTAAAAAAGGGGGCTTTATTTAGATGTTTTTTCTTCGTTAAAAATGCATTCTTTGTTTTATCATTCTATAAAATCACATGTGACCCATTTTATAGGCAAACACCATACTCAGAGGAACGCGCTTAAAGGTCTTTGACTCTAAAGTAAAGTTGCTGAAATGGAACCCTTATTGGTTTTGGGTCATGTGGGGACCAGGCAGCAGAAGTGACAGCGGGTCTTGCAAGTGGAGAAGGTCTTGGCCCTCAGGTCTCTACATAGGGGACGTAGTATGGGGAAACCAAGGAAAGACGTCATATGAGAAGGCTACTCCTTCCCCAGGGGCAGCACGACGATGGCACTGTCCTGCAATGACCTGCACAGTTGGGATAACCTTGCCAAGTGTATGGATTTGCTGCAGGAGAATTTGCATTCTGCTGCCTGGAGCAAGGAAGCCTTGCCTTGCACCGGTAACACGTAAACAAGGACCTCAGGATCCGATAATGTGGCTGTGGAAATGAGAAGGCATGCCTGTGTAGACACTTCGTCGTTAGGTCAAGACGTCCAAGACAAGGGGCTTGATCTTCCGTTCAATGGCCAAATGCCTTTCACCGCTATCGGGGACAAGGCGTTGCGGATTTGCAATCTCTGCTCTTCCCGCCGAGAACCCTTACCAGCCTTCACACGCTTTGAGAGCTTTGGGAGCCATAGAAAGGGAAAAACGACCACCGCTGGTGCAATAAGGCACAAGTTTGACTCACAGCCAAAGCCAGTCTCTTCGGCTGCTTCTTGACATCTAAGGTGTCTGTGGAACCTTTGGACAGGGTCGTCTTTCCTCTTGTTGTAACGCAGCAATGATCCCTGCTCACGGACTGAGCCTCGCCCCATTACTTCAATTCATGGGACTCGGTCATTCTCTCGTTCTGCCGCCACTTGCACAAATCCCTGCTCAGAGATCCTGGAGATCAGTCCTCAAAGAGATTCAAAGGCCCTTCCATCTCCTGCACCCAAGACACCAATACAGTTAAAGGTGCCCCGTACCCTAGCAGATTTAGGAGCTTTTCATTATTGGATCTATGTCAGAGGTCTTTAACCTGTGGCTCTACATATGTTTTGGACTACAACTCCCATCAACCCCGCTCAACGGAGCCAACGGTGAGGGGTCATGGGAGTGGTAGTCCAAAACATCTGGAGAGCTGCAGGTTGCAGACTCCTGATCTATGTCAACAGACAATCAGTTTATCGGAGCAGTCCTTAACGGTACAACAGGAACAGCCTTCCCTCCTCAGGGCTCGACAAACTCGAGCTAGTTCCATGTTCCCACACACCCCTCAGCATAGTACTTCCAGAGGTTTCTGAGACATTCATGTTCTTTGCCTTTCAGGATAAAAAATGAGACTGCTCCACTGTGTGAGAACGCTGAAGATGTCTCCCTAGCTAGTCCCCAGGGATCTGTCATCCAGGTGGCCAGGACATGGCCATCGCTATTGGATCCAGTTCCTGGGGGTGGACCAGTGAGCGAGGATCACCTGGAAGGGGGGTCCCCGGGAGTGGAAGTGGGACAACAGACAGTGAGATGCGATATACCCTTTCCTTCAATACCTCTTCCCTATCCTAGTACGTAGGACATTTGAAAACACTGCCCCGCCCCTTTCCTAACACAAACACTTTCGCACAACGGACAAACACCAGAGCCGTTTACCTGACATGTCTCAATACACGGGTCAGGCAATTGACAAGAATCACACACATCTGACGGCCCTTTCCCTTCCCCACAGGGATAAAAGGTGGAGCAAGAGAGCATAGTACGAGCAAGGCAGACCATACGACGAGACAGCTATCTAGACCCAGCAGTTCAAAAGAAGGAGAAAGGCAGAAAATATCAAGAGGCTGACGAGGAGAGACACGACCTTGCCTTTTTTTGACAAAACCCCACAAACCCTCCGCTGAAAGAATAGTAAGACCGAGGACAATAGTCTAAGTGTGCTTCAGCAGATGTCAGTGGTACACAGAGCATATAGATACTGATATGCCGTAGCGAGGGAGACTCCTGCTTCCGTAGTACCGAACTTGACTCCAGGAAAGAGGAAAGCGAAGCGGTTCATCACAGCCGGTGAGTCGAGGGGAGCGCCGATAAGTACCAGGCTGTGGGGAATGAAAGTCGCAAAGTCGCAAAGTGGCAAAGTAAGAGAAACTTAAAGAACTGTGATATTGCAAACGGGAGACCAGCTGCAGAGGGGGATCGGCACCACTTGGGTGCTGCTCTGAGAAACTCTGGTCGATCCCCGTCTGAGTGAAACTACAGATACCAGAAGGCTGTAGGCAAGCCGCCAAGATGGGTCAAAGTGGTCATACAGGAGGTCAAGCAAAATCCCTGTATAGTCGAAAGCAGAACTATAACGAAAGCAAGGGAAGTGAATCCCATGAACATTGAAGGTAAATGTTAATATGTAGTTGGCAAATGTGAACCCGGAAGAGGGATGATGAAGAGAAGGGGCATGTATAAAGTCCCAAGAAACAGTGTTTTGACAAGAGTGAACCCGGCCGAGGGATGTCCACTGGAACTGTTTAAAAAGACATTAAGATCCGTGAAGGAAGGAAAAGCCATAGTGAACCCGGAGGAGGGAGGGTGAAAGTAAAGAGGGGTGAGCGCCTGAAAGAGGGGTTACCCGGGGGTGAAGAATTCTTATGCTAAGCAAAACCAGGAAACAAACTTTCATTCTGTTGAAGGAACTTTTGTTTTGGTTATTTAAATACGTCAGGCCCTGGAAGACAAGAGACTTTCAAGAGAAATGAGACTTGGCCATCGACGGCCCTGATAACTGCAAGTGGACATGTTGTTTAATGGTGGGGAATCTCGAGAGTGTACTGTGCTCCAGGATTCAGCCTTGCCCTGTGCTCAAAACGTGGGGAAGGGAGACCCAAGCTGTCGCATCCTAACATATTATGTGTGAACAATTCTTTCTTTTCTTGAAAACTATCCCACACCCTTGTTGTAGTAGTTATAAGGTTTGGCAATAGGTTTCTTAGTATAGGCCCTTTTTATTTGACACAACGCCACTAGGACTGCCTTATGTTCTTTTGATGGTTGACGCTTGCTCCCATCTTAGATTTAGGTTAGGCATTTTTCCACCCTGCGTTTACAGTTTAATAAACACCCTTGAACTGTGATCACTTGTGTCTGTCATTACTGTTGCAACTTGCCACCATGAGTTCCTTACAACTGGCACCTTGCTTTGAAGTGGACCTGGTCCCCAAAGTCACAATTTTAGAAAATGTACTTCCTCCCAGGGTAGATCAAACTATTCATTGGCAGCATCCGGAGGGCCCTCCTGTCTCCGCGCCCTCACAAGACTTCTGTCTGAGCAGAGTCTTCGGAATTCCACTGGCATTCCTGTTGTCAGGACAGGAAAACGCGCAGTCTTTGGGAACTCCAGAACCAGCTCCAACACTTAACAGTCCTCGAGCTGAAGTAGATATTCCGGGCCCAAACATAGCAGAAAACACAACTGCAGTCTCCTACTTGCACAACCAAGATCCTCGGTCCCGTCCTCTACACAACCTAATGTCAGGGACTGGGGTTGGCCATTCCAGCCTCACTTGACGCTAGGAAGCATGTGTTTGGAGGGGAGAACTATGTCAGGGCAAATGATCTAAGCTAACCTAATCATGCTGTAGATCAGTTGTCCCTCAAACCAACAGTGTGCCAAAAGATATTCACCCTGTGGGCTGATCTGCAAATAGACACTCACGGTTATACGCATCCCATCGAAGTCTTGTCCACAAATTACTAAGAGATACGTTCCCCTTAAAAGGGTTGAATAAGAAGACCTTGTATGCCAGGGTTTGCTTCTTCGTTTTATTTTGTTTTTTACTGGGCTCTAGCCAAAAAGATAAACCCTCTTCTGATTGGTTAGTGTCCCGTCTGTCAAGAGATATTTGGCTGGTACCGGGATTAATTCCTATAGCTTCACCTTTCAGCCATTGCAGCATCCCTGAACCAACATTAAAATGAGTCCATGAAATGCCAGTTCCATGGCCTTCTACACCTTTACCCTCCCATTAGAGGACTTGCTCTACGATGGGGTGGAACGTTTCTTGCATCCCATGTTCCTACAAACTGTAAGGAATTCCAGCCCCTGAAAGGCTTCATGTGCACGTCACCAGAGCACAGGTAGCATTGGCTCAGAGCAGGGATGTCGCTTTGTCTGGAAAAGATCATGTGCTAAGCTAATGTGGGGACTGTCGGGACTCAGGGCTGGCTAGCTCGCCTTTTGGTTGTAGCACCTGAGCTTCTATCCGAGGCTACAACCAAAAGACCCGGGGCTATAGTCCCCTGAGCCCCCCACCCCGCTAGCAACGCCTCTGGCTCAGAGACACATCCCCAGCTCGGAAATATGTAGCGCAGCCACATGGGTCACCCCACCCGATTTCTGCAAGCATTGCTCTTTGGCAAGACGTTCTGCGTCACCGGCTCACTTAAACTCGTTCGGCACATGCCGCCACCCTCTGGCGGTTTGCTAACCAGCTGATAACGCAAGAGAGCAGTGAAAAAAAAGAAAGGAACAGTTCCCTTCAAGGTGATTCTGGTTCTCTAAGTTCTTGGCACGCCTTTCGTCATAGCGGGGGTAACACCTACCGTGGCCCCCTATGCAGTAATACATCACATACACTGTCCACTCATAATGAGATGAGATAGAGACCTTTTTCTGATTTGGAAAAACATATAACATTTTATTGCAAAACACATGGTCGCTTTCCTAGAGTCATCACAACTGGCGGTCCCAGCCCTGCTCAGGCCGCAAGAATGCCTGGCCCAAAAACATCATCCTTTCCCAGGTGGCACTGCCAATCCTGTGTTACATAGTCCCATTCAAAACCAGTGAGCCCTTCTCACTGCCATTTCCACTCTTACGAGAACGGCCGGCCCTGGTGTCCGACTGCCAGTTCAGTCGCTCCCGTTTTAGTCAATGGAGCGAACCCAAGGTCACTGCATCAGTTGCTTAGGAGTCCCAACCATCCCTAGTGGTATCCGTGCCCGTCTCCACGATCCTGGCTGATGCAGCCAGTGGTTATAGCTTGCAGAAAGACTGCAGCGTGCCTCCTTCTCTAGGACCGCCCTTGTAACTCCACCTGCGACAGAAAAACAGAATTAAAAACATTGGTACAATCACCTAGGAACAAAATAGAATCAGTTAACAACCGTCAAACAGTATTAAAACGTGCACAAAACTTGAAGAAACAAAAAGCGGATCTGTCATCAACCCTTGATCAACTTTCATCCTTCTACTTATCTATGCAACTACAGTTTGGGTGGGAGGGTGGCTTCTGGTGCCTGGGCTGAAAAAGAGACCTGGCCCTCCCAGCCCAGGCTATTTAAGTGCCTCCCTAGGCCAGGCGGTTTCCAGCCAGACCCCAGGGGGCACGCACTTCCGCCCCCTTAGGGAGAGCAGGAGAGTACACGAAGGGGGTGGCCAGAGGGGCGGCCCACTATGCCAGCTGTCCCTCTAGCACCACTTTGTGGGCTGGTGCATCTGCTTAGCAGGGTTAACCCCTTCTATGGCCCCCTACCCAGTAATACATCATATGCACTGTCCACACATAATGAGATGAGACAGAGACCTTTTTCTGATTTGGAAAAACATATTACATTTTATTGGAAAACTCATGGTCACTTTCCTAGAGTCATCCTGTCGGGTGGTCCCAGCCCTGCTCAGGCCATAAGAATGCCTGACCCAAAAACATCCTTTCCCGGGTGGCTCTGCCAATCCTGTGTTACATAGTCCCATTCAAAACCGGTGAGCCCTTCTCACTTCCATTTCCGCTCTTGCGAGAACGGCCGGCCCTGGTATCCGACTGCCAGTTCAGTCGCTCCCATTTTAGTCAATGGAGCGAACAAGCCACTGCATCCGTTTTGAGGAGTCCCAACCGTCCCTAGTGGTATCCGTGCCCGTCTCCCCCATCCTGGCTGATGCAGCCAGTGGTATAGCTCACAGAAATACCTCTGTGTGCCCCCTTCTCTAGGACCGCCTTCGTAACTCTGCCATGCATTGGGGGTGGCCCACAATGCCCCCACAAGTATCTGTATCATCTTTTCATACTCACCATCACAACTATGTGCATTGTGTCTTTGACAGCACTCCCCGCAGCCCTAAGTTAAAGGTATCCGTACCAGCATCAGACAGATGAACCCCGTCTTTCACAAAGTCCACTGGGTCTCTCTCGCACAACAAGTGCCTGACAAAAGCCAGCCCCTCCTGCCTCATAAATCGTTCCATATTTTTATTCACACACCTGCTGTACTTTTCCATGGCTGTGTTGGACCCTGCTGCACGCCACACGCTTCTAGGGAGCATTTCGGACCATGCTATTTCCATTTCAGGAAGAATCTGTCCTAAAATTCTGATGCGCTCCTGCATTTCCTTCAGTAACTGACCTCTACCTAAGTCTGTGAGGTAATTTCGCCCAAGGTGCACTACGAGCATCCTAGGTGCCCCATTCTGGCCAGTTGTCTGCACACCTCAGGGAGCAAAGCGAGCTATCGCATGCCCGGTATGACCAGCCAGACTAGCTCAGTGTTATGAAATCCTAAGTGGGCCCCTCGCCTAGGTGCTGTCCGGGCCTTATTTTCTGCCCGTGTGATGAAAGAAGACTGTGCGACCCGCAGAAATGAAAAACAAAAACACCACATGTTATACTTCTCGCCTGTTCCCTCTGACCCCCCCCCCAAGCCTCTAGTATTGTTCCTTGAGCCCTCACTTCTCAGGCAGCACCTTGATGTCCTGCCCTTTCTCACTGATATTTATCTTCTACCGGTCTGACTCCCATCTACCAACCTTTTTAATGGCTGACCCCGGCATACCCGCCCGGAATGCTGTTGTCGCTGCCCCTATCCTAAACCCATGTGAAGACCAACCTTCCCCTTGAGATCCCACTTTCCTTAATGCTGCTGCCAGAATTGAAACATGGTCAATTGGGACCCATCCTCGTGCACCAGGAGGTACATACCCCCCGCTGGCATGGACAATATGTATTGAGAGAGTAACCAGTTGGGGCAACTGTCCTGATCCGTTGCCCGGTATAAAGTCACAGAGCTACCCCTCCCTGCCTAGCCCGTCTTTGACTTCCTCACCCTTATCATGGCTCCCCTATCCGTAAACGTGACATCCCCCATTGCCAGTGCCCTACCAGACTCATCCGCTTTGCCAGTTGCGACCAGCTCACTTACTCAAAGTGCCCCAGAAAATGCCACCACAAACGCGGCACTGAAGAGCCTGACCTCCCATTGGAGCCGACCCCTTCCAATGCACCCAGTAGCCTCACCAGTACCTCGAAGTCAATCGACTTGCGGCCATCCTTCTTGTGCCCCTCCAATTTTCCCCAACCTTTAATTGTGGCCTGCACTGAGAAGCCCTTGGTGGGGTATCCTACCCCTGCAGTTTGGTATCGAATTCTATAGCTGTCAAGTGCCCTGACACCCAGGTCCTGGTCCATCCTTCTCTGTGAGCCCACATGAGAAACCGTTCCACCTGCTCCTTCAAAGCCTTATCTGCACACCCCAATTCTTGTGTCTCGCTCATGAACTTACTGTAGCCTCTCTGGTATCTGGACCGCACTTCTGGTGTGAGCGAGCACTCCCCAAGTTCCCAGCATGTTGGGTCCACGAAACCAGGTGCCGCCATTCCGTCCTGAACTCCTTGCCCGGCTGCCGTGCCCTTGGATGAGCCTTCCGGAACCACTCCCACTGAAAACGAGAACGAGTGACAGCTGCAATATTAACAATTCCTGGTACATGGCAGCGCTCAGATACCTGAGGGTTCGTAGCGCTATATAAATGCCAAATTATTATTATTATTATGGCGGCCCTAAATTCAAAATGCTGATACAAACACTCTTCCACCAGCTTTCTCAGCAATCCCAGGAACGCAAGGTGTGAGGCAGATTGTAGGTTAATGGCGTGGACTACCGACTTGTTATCGGACCAAAAAAGGACCCTCCTGTTGCACACTTCACCTGGCCACAGCAGGAGAGCAATTACAATGGTAAATAGTTCCAGTGCCATTATATTCCCCAATCTCCCCTTTTTCCACCACTTTGTAGGCCAATTCTGAGCGCACCACTGTGCATCTAGGATTACCCCCCCGAAACCTTCTTTCCCAGAAGCGTTTCAGCACAACTGCAGCTCTTCACCGGTAACCAACGGTGTCCACCACAGGCTGATCCCATTGAACCCCTGCAGAAACCTGCACCACATGCATAGATCCTCTTTAATGGCCGCACTCAACCAGATGTGGTGATGCTTACATGTGACTCCCACCATTGCTCTCGCCAACCTTCTGGCAAACACCCTGCCCGTCGGCACTACCCTGGCTGCAAAGTTGAGTTTCCCCAATAGCGGCTGCACCTGGCCCAGCGTCCTGTCCTTAGCTAAATTGATGTTAATCTCCTCAATTAGCCCACCCACCTTGTCTTTCGGCAGCCTACATGTGCCTTTTCCCGTGTCAATTTCTATCCTCAGAAATGTCAACACCTGCACAAGGGACTGCATCTTATCGAGTGCTAGTGGGATGTTCAATCCTCTCATCGGTTCTTGGCAGTATCCCAGCACAGCCCCACATTCATCCGACCCCGCTTCTCCAACAAACAAGAAATCATCCAAATAGTGCACAATGGACCCTTCTATTCCCTCCTGCTTGCTGCCCATTCTAGGAAGGAGCTGAACTGTTCAAAGAAGGCACATGAAACAGCGCACCCCATTGGCCCAGTTACCTGCCCACCCAGCTGCACACCAGCACTGCTTCCTGGCAACCTTTGCACTTGGGTCTGTATCTGCAACTCTACAGGCCCCTTACCCGCACTTATCAGACACCCGTTGTCTGCACTTAAGTCTTGCACTTGCCACCTGCTGGCCGCACTATCTGTTGTTGTTTTTGATCACTTGTTCAGCACTTTCCACTCCTCCCCTCCCCCTTGCACTTTCCTCCCCCCACCCCTGCACTTGCGCGTTCTCAATGTCACTGGACCTAGTAAGATTGTTGTTTTGTCCTCTCTTGTACTCCTCCCTTGCCTTGTCACGCTCTGAAACACTTGTGTATGGGCACGATATAAATAAAATATCATACCATAGGCACACACCTGTCATAGTATAATTGCCCGTGCCACTGAAATCCCAATAAGTGAAAACTGTAGGGTGGACTGGCTGGAGTCTAAAGGCAGATTCAATGTCCACCTTCGCCAAAAGTGCCCCCTTACCCGCTTTCATGACAAGCTCCAACGCCTGGTCGAAGGAGAAATAGGTGACTGAACAGTATTCAGGGTCCAGCCAATCGTTGACCGACTCTCCCTTTGGATAGGACGGATGGTGGATAAGCCTGTATTTGCCTTCCTCTTGTTTGGGTACCACCCCCAGTGGGGACACTATGACGTTGGGTAGGGGTGGTGATGTGAATGGTCCCATAATTCTCCCCAATGCTCTTTCTTTTTCCAATTTCCCAGTCACAATCTCCGGTAACTTGTCAGCTGAGGGGAGGTTCCGTGCTACTCGTGTCGTGAGTGGCCCCTCATAAGGAATATGGAACCCATCACTAAACCCCTTGTACAACCATTGCCTTTTCGTTCACCTTTGGGTGATCCTGTAGCCAACCGTGAAATGCAGTCCTGTTTATTGGTGAGGGCTCTTTAACCCAGCACCCTATATCGTGCCCCTCTGTTCTGCCCCCTGCCTCGTTGCACCACAGAGCCTCTGTAGCATGTTGTGGACGGGTGTGACCCCTTGCATTTCTTGCATGCATGGGTGAATATGGACTCTTATCCAAAGCGGCAGTGACCTGCATTAAAACCCCTCCAGGTGCCTCTGCCCATGCCCCCACCCGTGGAGCCGCTGCCTGCACCCTGTGCCCCGTTCTTGTGAGACCATTCCCTACCTCTGGGATTCTGCCTGCTCTGCCGAAAGGGCTGCCAGTTCTCCTGCCTTCCCTCGCCATACTTACCCTGCATGCACGATGGGCAGGTCTGCCCTCCTCATCAATCGGCCGGCTGGCTCTTTCTTCCCCCCCATGTATGCTACCCAACCTTCCACATCTTTTGATCCCATGGCATGCTGGCTACTACCTGTGCCATTTTTCACTTGAAATCCCTATCATAATCTATTCAATCCATGGACCAATTGCGCTTGGGCTCCTCTAATATTGTGTCCCTGTATTTCCATAACATGGCCCTTGCTCAGGGGAGCTTTACTGCTGCCAACACGGAAAATGCCTTGGTCCAGTTCTCAATTGTCTCCTCCACTCTATCTCTGTTTTGTCTCTTTAGTTTAGTTATAGTCACATCTGGGCCTTCTGCCTCTAGTGCGTCCTGCATTCGCAGGCATTTTTAAGTGTGCGGATTGCAACGGTCACCCGCCATGCCCCGCATCCCCCGGCGTTTCGAAAAAATGCCACAGTTGCCCATACACACAACCCCTCAACCATTGCCAGCCCCCAGTAGCTGTCCCAGGCCACGCGTATACTAAACGCTACCCCATCATACCGTGGAGGAAAGGCCAAGGACCCATAGCCACAGGGCAAAGGCAGCCCCCACCCCCCTGTGCCTACCCATCGACTCCACTCATACCTCGCCGATTCATTGCTCCCTGTCCTAGGGACTGGCCTTCTAGAAGTGAAAACTCTGAAAATCCACTGAAACTGCTCTGCTGCTGTAGGCTATTTAAGTGCCTCCCTAGGCCAGGCGGTTTCCGTCCGGCCCCTAGGGGGCACGCACTTCCTCCCCCTCAGCGCGAGGAGGCGAGTCAGCGGAAAGCAAAGGGGGGTGAGGGGCGACCCGCTATGCCAGGTGCTCCTCTAGCGCCCTACGCGTGAGCTGGTGCACCTGCTCAGCGCATGGGTCTGGTGAGTGGCGTTCAGCAAAAATGAATTTGGTTAATTCATTGTTACCGAACATGGATAAATCCTCCTCCGAGCCAAAGGGAAAGAAGCAGGGGGTCTGTGGGGCTAAGACTTGCCTATATAGTGCTCTTCGCCCAACACATTTGCATCTCACCAGAAGTTGGCCACACTACGCTCTAGTTAGCTGGTATGGCATGGTAGGGTGGTTGGCAAGCTAGGCTGGTTTGGCAATGTAGGGTAGTATGGCAAGCTAGGGTGGTATGGAAAGCTTGGCTGGTATGGCAAGGTAGGTTGGTACAGCAAGGCAAGGCTGGTATGGCAAGCTAGGGTGGTATGGCAAGCTAGGCTGGTATGGCAAGGTAGGTTGGTATGGCAAGGTAGGCTGGTATGGCAAGCTAGGGTGGTATGGCAAGCTAGGTTGGTATGGCAAGGTAGGCTGGTATGGCAAGGTAGGCTGGTATGGCAAGCTAGGGTGGTATGGCAAAGCAAGGCTGGTATGGCAAGCTAGGTTGGTATGGCAAGCTAGGCTGGTATGGCAAGGTAGGCTGGTATGGCAATGTAGGCTGGTATGGCAAGGTAGGTTGGTATGGCAAGGTAGGCTGGTATGGCAAGGTAGGCTGGCATGACAAGCTATGGTGGTATGGCAAGGTAGGCTGGTATGGTAAGGTAGGCTGGTATGGCAAGCTATGGGGGTATGGCAAGCTAGGGTGGTATGGCAAGCTAGGCTGGTATGGCAAGGTAGGCTGCTGTGGCAAGGCTGGTATGGCAAGCTATGTTGGTATGGCAAGCTAGGCTGGTATGGCAAGGTAGGCTGGTATGGCAATGTAGGCTGGTATGGCAAGGTAGGTTGGTATGGCAAGGCAAGGCTGGAATGGGAAGGTATGCTGGAATGGCAATGTAGGCTGGTATGGCAAGGTAGGGTGGTATGGCAAGGTAGGCTGGTATGGCAATGTAGGCTGCTCTGCTGCTGCAGGCTATTTAAGTGCCTCCCTAGGCCAGGCGGTTTCCGTCCGGCCCCTAGGGGGCACGCACTTCCGCCCCCTCAGCGCGAGGAGGCGAGTCAGCGGAAAGCAAAGGGGGGTGAGGGGCGACCCGCTATGCCAGGTGCTCCTCTAGCGCCCTACGCGTGAGCTGGTGCACCTGCTCAGCGCATGGGTCTGGTGAGTGGCGTTCAGCAAAGATGAATTTGGTTAATTCATTGTTACCGAACATGGATAAATCCTCCTCCGAGCCAAAGGGAAAGAAGCAGGGGTTCTGTGGGGCTAAGACTTGCCTATATAGTGCTCTTCGCCCAACACATTTGCATCTCACCAGAAGTTGGCCACACTACGCTCTAGTTAGCTGGTATGGCAAGCTAGGGTGGTTGGCAAGCTAGGCTGGTATGGCAATGTAGGGTAGTATGGCAAGCTAGGGTGGTATGGAAAGCTAGGCTGGTATGGCAAGGTAGGTTGGTACAGCAAGGCAAGGCTGGTATGGCAAGCTAGGGTGGTATGGCAAGCTGGGCTGGTATGGCAAGGTAGGTTGGTATGGCAAGGTAGGCTGATATGGCAAGCTAGGTTGGTATGGCAAGGTAGGCTGGTATGGCAAGCTAGGCTGGTATGGCAAGGTAGGTTGGTATGGCAAGGTAGGCTGGTATGGCAAGCTAGGGTGGTATGGCAAGCTAGGTTGTATGGCAAGCTAGGGTGGTATGGCAATGTCAGCTGGTATGGCAAGGTAGGTTGGTATGGAAAGGTAGGCTGGTATGGCAAGGTAGCCTTGTATGGCAAGCTAGGCTGGTATGGCAAGGTAGGCTGGTATGGCAATGTAGGCTAGTATGGCAAGGTAGGTTGGTATGGCAAGGTAGGCTGGTATGGCAAGCTAGGTTGGTATGGCAAGGTAGGTTGGTATGGCAAGCTAGGGTGGTATGGCAAGCTAGGTTGGTATGGCAAGGTAGGCTGGTATGGCAAGGTAGGCTGGTATGGCAAGCTAGGATGGTATGGCAAGGCAAGGCTGGTATGGCAAGCTAGGCTGGTATGGCAAGGTAGGCTGGTATGGCAATGTAGGCTGGTATGGCAAGGTAGGCTGGTATGACAAGCTATGGTCGTATGGCAAGGTAGGCTGGTATGGTAAGGTAGGCTGGTATGGAAAGCTATGGTGGTATGGCAAGCTAGGGTGGTATGGAAAGCTAGGCTGGTATGGCAAGGTAGGCTGCTATGGCAAGGCAAGGCTGGTATGGCAAGCTATGTTGGTATGGCAAGCTAGGCTGGTATGGCATGGTAGGCTGGTATGGCAATGTAGGCTGGTATGGCAAGGTAGGTTGTTATGGCAAGGCAAGGCTGGAATGGGAAGGTATGCTGGAATGGCAATGTAGGCTGGTATGGCAAGGTAGGGTGGTATGGCAAGGTAGGCTGGTATGGCAATGTAGGCTGGCATGGCAAGGTAGGGTGGTATGGCATGGCAAGGCTGGTATGGCAAGGTAGGCTGGTATGGCAATGTAGGCTGGTATGGGAAGGTAGGCTGGTATGGCAATGTAGGCTGGTATGGCAAGGTAGGGTGGTATGGCACGGTAGGCTGGTATGGCAAGGCAAGGCTGGTATGGCAAGGCAGGCTGGTATGGCAAGGTAGGCTGGTATGGCAATGTAGGCTGGTATGGCAAGGTAGGGTGGTATGGCAAGGTAGGCTGGTATGGCAATGTAGGTTGGTATGGCAAGGCAAGGCTGGTATGGCAAGGTAGGCTGGTATGGCAATGTAGGCTGGTATGGGAAGGTAGGCTGGTATGGCAATGTAGGCTGGTATGGCAAGGCAAGGCTGGTATGGCAATGTAGGCTGGTATGGGAAGGTAGGCTGGTATGGCAAGGTAGGGTGGTATGGCAAGGTGGGCTGGTATGGCAGTGTAGGCTGGTATGGCAAGGCAAGGCTGGTATGGCAATGTAGGCTCATATGGAAAGGTAGGCTGGTATGGCAATGTAGGCTGGTATGGCAAGGTAGGGTGGTATGGCAAGGTGGGCTGGTATGGCAAGGCAAGGCTGGTATGGCAAGGTAGGCTGTTATGGCAATGTAGGCTGGTATGGCAAGGTAGGTTGTCACTTGGCCCTGGAGCGCTTTGTGGACTAGATGCAGAGATCTGGTACCACCCTCTGCATTCTTGGGAGCAAGTGGAACACCGACAGCACTAGAGTAATGTGTTCTCCAGCATGGGGTCTGGCATGGATTCACATGCTCATGAATATTTCCCGTCGTCAGGCTGGGAATCCTCGGTAAAGAAAAAATCAGTATCAGTTTCGTTTCTGATCTGTCTTTCTTAGTAGTAACCAATCCCTGGTCTCTGGGTCATACTGCCCCCAGCCAATGACTGCCCTCTCCCTAAGTCCCGCCTCTGGCAGCCATCCTCAGATTTTTACCGCACGCTCAAGTGTTGGGAGTCCTCGTGTTTAGCTCTTGAGTTTTTTACTGCGTTTTCACGTTTTTTCAGGAGAATTTCTCATTTTTTCGGTTTAATCGAGCCTCAAGCTCCACCGTTTCTACTTCTGATAACGGGGACCCGTTTCGGAATTCTTCTATGCCCCTCAAGGGTGACGTTTTCGTCGAGTTTACACTTCTTGGAGGATTCCGGAAGATCTGTGGCCTACCTCAAGACATGGCCCAGGACAAAGGGAGCTCGACGCCCAGACCAAAGCTGTTCAGGAACTGCCCTGGATGCGGATTATATAACGTTTTCAAGGATGACGAGCATTCGCAATGTCTCTACTGCCTCCATGGGGACAAGACGCACGTGGAGAAGGACTGTGCGTTCTGCAAGAACCTTTTGGAACGGACCAAACAAGATCGTCGTTCCCGCCTCGCCACCTGGCTGGAGAAGGGCACAGCAAGTGAGAAGGCGAAGAAGAAGTCTGAGCGGGCTTCTAAGTCCTTTGAGGGCGCCCCGGCGACGGGGGCCCAACAGAAGGCCAAGCACTGCGAGTCCGCGTGCTCCGGGAGCGCCGAAAGGTCGGGCTCTTCGGTTGCCAAGCAGGGCGCTACTTCCCCGGCACGTTCGACCACGAGCCAGCGCTCTGGGTCGGGGAAGAGGAAGTCTGAGAACCCGGGTAGGCCGCTGGAGCGGACCCGGTCGATCTCGAAGGGGGAGCGAGGCGTTGACCCTCCCCCCAAGGCGAAGGCCCAGGATGCACCTAAGGTGGTGAGGGCCTTGATCCACCTGGCTAAGGCCTCTAACGAAGTGGTCTCTGGGACCCCGGCGGAGCCGGCTGAGACTATGCCAATGGAAACGGCCTCTGGGCCCAGAGTATCCCTGCCGCCGCGGAGGGAATCCTCTTTCCAGCCCATCGCTAAGACCCCCGTGAAGACCCCAGCTGAAAAAGAGGGGGGGTGGGCGGTGGCCATTACAGACTCAGAATCAGCCTCTGAGGAGGAACTGGTGGAGACCGAGAGGGGCCTCAACGAAAGGTCCATAGGCCTCAACGAGAGGTTCATAAACCTCAACGAGAGGTTCGAGAAGGTTCGATCCCAGGGGACGGTCCCTACTGACTTGATCGATGATAGCGACGAGGACGATGAACAGGGCCCACTGGAGCGGCCATCCCGTCCGTCACAGCCATTGCCCGAGCCCCAGGATAGCTCGGCGGCCATTTTGTTGGCAATCCAATCCTTATGTACCAAGATAAGGACGAGATTACCACGCACCCCGACGGAGGAGCCAGAACCAGGCCCGTCGGGAAGCCCTCCAAACAAGCGGAGGAGAGTCCACCCCGCTCCGCCCTTCGTGCCTGCGAGACCGGCGGACCCCTCATCCCCCTCGCCGGGAGAGGATACGGCGACGGATACGGCGACGGGGACGGACGACGACGGCGGCGATGACACAGCGGACATCCCGTCGTTACCTCCCCCGCGGGCGTCCCCAGCTGACGAGGTTGGCTCTTTCCACGCCATGATAACCAGGGCATCCGAGTTCTTCCAGCTCTGCCCTGAAGAACAGAAAAAGGAGGGGTTTCTGTACCAGCGACGAGAGGCTAAGAGGAAGACGGTCCTCGCGGTGCCTTTACTCGACGACATCTGGGACGAGGGGCTTGCTGTCCTCAAGAACCCTGCCACGACACCCGCCAAGAGGGACAGGTATGAGAAGAAGTACCGAGTCCCCGATGCCGCCCCCTTGTGCCTCAGGGCCCACGCCGGACTCAGTCGTCTCGGCAGCGGCTAAGAAGAAGGCAGCGGGCGCGACGGCTTCAACTTCCACCTCCCCACCGGACAGCGAGGGTAAGAAGTTGGACTCTATGGGACGACGAGTCATCTCGTCGGCAGCGACGACGATTAAGGCGGCCAATGCCTTAGCGATCGTGGCCCGCTACGACAGGGAGCTCTGGTTCAAGATAGCTCCCCTGCTAGATTTCCTGCCTGATTACAAAAGGGCAGAGGCCCTAGAGATTCTGCAGGAGGGCGAGGTGGCATCGGATCACGCCACTACGGTGGCAACGGACATTGCCGATACCGGATTTCGCCAACTGGGCAACAGAGTTTGCCTCCCACGACGAGGATGGCTCAAGGCGACAGACTTTCGCCAGGACGTCCAGACGAGAGTATTGGACATGCCGTTCGACGGCAACAACCACTTTGGTAAGGCAGTGGATGAGTCTCTACAGGCCATCAAGACCGACTCAGAGACGGCCCGGGCCCTTGGGGTGCTTCAGCAGCGACGGCCCTTTCGGAGCTCTGGAGGCAGACAGGGTGCCTCCAAAGGATCCAGCGGTGGCTCCTCCACCTACCGCCAGGCGGCCCGCTCCTCTTCCCAGGAGGCCTACAGAGGTCGCGGCAAACAAGGGGGTTCCTGCCATCGTCGCCAAGGAGGCCAAGGCCGCCTCCAAGCAAGACTGACCCGGCCGTGTTGTCAGGCCCCCACCGAAGCACCCTGGTGGTTGGCCGGCTGACGAAGTTTGTCGGCGTGTGGGAGTCCATCTCCACCGACCGTTGGGTGTTGGACACCCTGGCCAACGGGCACTCGCTGGAATTCCAAAAGAAGTGCCCTCGCATTCCTCCCGTGGCCAGGAAGGAAAATCACGTCCCTCAACTGCTGTTGGAGATAAGGGCGATGCTCAAAAAAGGTGCCATCGAGCTCGTCCCCAGAAGGCTCTGGGGCTCCGGAGTGTACTCAAGGTACTTCCTCGTCAGGAAGAAGACAGGCGGTTGGCGCCCCATCCTGGACCTGCGCTGCTTAAACAAGTACATCAAGGCACAGAAATTCAGGATGGTCACCCTCCAGCACGTGCTGGGACAGCTGGAGGAAGGCGACTTCCTATCATCGCTGGACCTGGAGGATGCTTACTTCCACATCCCCATTCTAAGAAGGCACAGGAAGTTCCTCAGGTTCGTGGTTCAAGGACGCCACTACCAATTCAGAGCCCTACCGTTCGGATTAAAGTCGGCACCCAGGGTTTTCACCAAGTGCCTGGCACCAGTGGCGGCGCGGCTGCGCCTGCAGGGGATCCACGTCTACCCCTACCTGGACGACTGGCTAATCCGGGCAAGGTCAAGGGAACTCGCTGTCGATCATACGGCGAGGACCATCCGGTTGCTGACGGAGCTGGGGTTCTCCATCAACTACCCCAAATCCCACCTGGTTCCGTCGCAAGTAGCACTGTTTTTGGGGGTGAAGCTCGATACAGTGGAGCAATTGGCCTCCCCTTCAGAGGAGAGGACTAATACCATCCTGGGCAAGGTACGGCGACTGTTAGCCACCGACGTGGCCAGGGTGAGGTCCATCAAATCCCTTCTCGGGATGATGTCCTCTTGCATCGACCTTGTACCCCTTTACAGAGTTCGGATGCGTCCGCTGCAGGAGTTCCTCGACACCCGCTGATTTCAGGCAGGGGGCTGCTTCGAGGACAGGATCCCCCTTGATGAGGAGTTCCGTCGGGCGATCCTATGGTGGGGCACCCGGGCTCACCTCACGACGGCATGGACTTTCAAACCCCGGCGTTTCAGGAGACGGTGACTACGGACGCCTCTCTGGATGGTTGGGGGGCCCATACCGGAGATCTCCATGCAAGAGGCCTTTGGCTCCTGGAGGAAAGGTCTCCTCACATCAACATCTTGGAGCTCTGTGCAGTGTTCTGGGGCTCAAGTCGTTCCTCCCATCCCTCAAGGACAAAGTGGTGAGGATCTTCACCGACAACACCACCACGATGTTCTACATACAGAAGCAGGGGGGCACCAGATCCCCAGCCCTATCCAAGGAGGCCCAGGATCTGTGGCACTGGGCCGTCGCCCAGGGGATGTTTCTGGTTCCCTTCCACCTGTCAGGAATAAAAAACACCATCGCCGACTCACTCAGCAGGGAGCTACCCTCGTGCCACGAGTGGGAACTGCGCCAGGATCAAGTGGATCGACTCTTCCAACAATGGGGCAAACCCCAGATCGACTTGTTCGCGAAGGCGACGAACTCCAAGTGCCAGAGGTTCGCCAGCAGGTTCCCCCAGCCGAGGAGCATGGGCGATGCTTTCTCGTTCCCTTGGGACGGCCTGTTTCTATACGCGTTCCCTCCATTGCCGTTGCTGCTCCGCCTCATCAACCAGCTCAAGAAGTCCAGGTGCAGGATGATCCTCGTCGCACCGGCGTGGCCGAGGCAGATCTGGTTCCCGGACCTTCTGGACTTGTCAACGTCCCCACCAGTCAGGCTGCCGGCGGACGCGGATCTTCTCTCCAGGGAAGGAGGCGCCATTCTACACCACGACCCACAGTCGCTGAACTTGCAGGCCTGGCTCTGGCAGCACTAGAGTTTGGAGGGTACGATATCCCGGCTGATTGCAGAGAGGTTCTTGCAAAGGCCAGGGCGTCCTCAACTCTCAAGTGTTACGGTCATAAATGGAAGAGGTTCTCTGTCTGGTGCCGTGCACAGAAGATTAACCCTCTGCGGATTACAGCCCCTGAAGTGCTGCCGTACTTACTGTCGCTGGCCAAAGCTGGACTGGCTCACGCCTCCATAAAAATACATCTGGCTTCCATCTCCCGATATACCAGGACTACGGGGCGGGCGTCCTTGTGGTCTCATCGCCTGGTAAAGGAATTTATGAAGGGACTATTCCGATCATTCCCGCCGGTGAAGGCCCCTGCCCCGGCGTGGGAACTTAATGTGGTGCTGACCAGGCTCATGGGGGCCCCATTCGAGCCTATGCATTCGGCGCCTTTGAAGTTCCTGTCATGGAAGACAGCGTTCCTCGTGGCCATCACCTCTGCACGACGAGTGGGAGAGATTCAGGCCCTATCTTGCAAGCCTCTATACTTGACTTTTCATGACACGAGGGTGGTGCTGAGGACGCACCCCTCCTTCATGCCCAAGGTGCCGTCGAACTTCCACCTCAACAAGCCCTTGGTGTTACCAGTTTTCTTTCCGTCGCCTTCGACGCCGGCCGAGAGGACTTTGCATTCGCTGGAAGTAGCTAGAGCGCTGAAGTTCTACGTGGACCGCACGAAGAGTTTTCGGAAGACGTCACAACTGTTTGTGAACTTTGGGTCTGTGAATCAAGGGAAGGCTCTCTCGAAGACTTCCATTTCCAGATGGCTCTCCGGCTGCATTATGCATTGTCACCGGTTGGCAAACCGACTGCTGCCCGGCCGTCCGAGAGCCCATTCGACCAGAGCGATCGCTGCTACCACGGCGTTCCTGTCTGGTGTGCCCTTGCTGGACATCTGCAGGGCTGCTACGTGGAGGTCGACGCACACCTTCACAAGATTCTACTGCGTCGATCGGGACTCCAGGGAGGAGTCCAGGGTCGGCCAAGCAGTGCTGCACAACCTTTTCGCTTAAGGTGAGCCTGGTGAGGAGGTAAGAGATGCTTAATGTTGAGTTGTTGTATTGCTTGATATTGAGCCTTTGTGCCACCTCCCGTGGTTGTGCATGTGTATACTGCTATGTATTCTTATATTCATGAGCATGTGAATCCATGCCAGACCCCATGCTGGAGAAGGAACAAGTTACTTACCTGTAACTGTTGTTCTCTAGCATGGGTCTGGCGTGGGTTCACATGTGAACCCTCCCGCCTACCCCTCTGCGGCTCTTCACTTGGTCATACTGCCACTTCATGTGCTACCAAATCTGAAGATGGCTGCCAGAGGCGGGGCTTAGGGAGAGGGCAGTCATTGGCTGGGGGCAGTATGACCCAGAGATCAGTGATTGGTTACTACTGAGAAAGACAGATCAGAAACGAAACTGTAACAGAGTTTTTTTTTTTTTTTACCGAGGATTCCCAGCCTGACGACGGGGAATATTCATGAGCATGTGAATCCATGCCAGACCCATGCTGGAGAACAACAGTTACAGGTAAGTAACTTGTTCCTTCAGGGGGGTTAGCCCCATTATACGGCAGGAGGTGTCATTCTCTGCAACCCTGCATTAGTCCTGGCCTTGTGGGCTGCAGGGATGCATTCTCAGCTTACTTTTCAGTCGCACTCACCACGCACTCACTGAGCACTCACAGCTTTTCAGGGCAAGTTGCAGAGGTTTTCCCAGAGTGGATCGGTCCCGAGATGTCTCAAGCTGCTGGCACACCTTCTGGGGTAGTGGGAGGGGGGCTGGGTGGTGCTCAAGCAGATAGACCGCAGTCTATGGAACCAGGGGGACCATTTGAATCCCAGCGGCAGCACTTGTCCAAACTCTGTGATCTTGGGACAATCACTTACTTTCTTTATTGCTCGAGAGCAGATGTTCACATGGATAAATATACCATGTTGCCAATAAACTGTGGGTCCATCACAGTTCCCCTGCTTTCCGCTAATTCCACCCCCCCCCCCCCCAGCTTATGTGGGAGGGGCTAATAAGCTTACATGTTTGCAGATGTACATAAGAGAAATAAGCGTGTGAAATGACTGAATGAGACCAGGGAGGAAGGCAGGATACTACTCTGCCATGTGTGGAACACGGTCTAGCGCCCTCCCACATCGCTGTGTGGGAGGGCCCACGTTCGGGCCTTTCAGATGTCCTTAAAAATACTTTAGAGGAACACATTTGTACAGAACAGACATGCAACACCGTGTACCTTCGTTTTGGCAAAAGAGCTGTTGGCTGGGAAATGCGCAGACAACACATTTTAGTTTTGTAAAAAGCAGCTCCTGTGTAACTTAAGCGCTGTGCTTAAGCGCGGGGCTCCAGGCCACACCCCCGCCTTAACCCTGCCAGTCCGCATCCGGCACCGACAAGCACGCGCCTTTCGCGATATTGAGAGAGGTGCGTGCCCCTGCTGCCCAGTCACCGAAGTCCCCGACCCGGGAGCACGGGTTTAAAAGCAGTGAACACCCCATCATGGATGTGTGGCCTTCGGGTTCTCCTGCGCACCCTGGAATTGGAGCACTGGCAGTAAACCTAGGAACTGATCAGCTGATTGCAGTCTTATAAGTGAATCCGCTTTTGATATCGCCCGTCACCTTAACATAAAGCACTATCTCTGTTAATGAGTAAGGAGGAGGAATGTCATAGATGGTTAAAATCTAAAATGTACTTGTATATTTGGCTTTTGCTATGAATCATGTATATTTATCTATTTACATTTTAATGATGTATTGAACTGGTAAATATTTTTGTGTATGATTGATAGATGAGATATGGAGAATTGTAATATTAGTAGTAGGAATTATGTGTGTATTTATTGATTTTGTAAAAGTTCATTTATGAAGTAAATACAAATAAATAAATAAAGCACTATTAAACTTCTGGGGTGAATGGCAGCCTTTGGATCTATGCTTCACTGAAGGCCCCTTTGATGGTAAATTGCAGTGCACCCCTACACTCTGCACCTGGCACCTCCTTTGCTGTAGATCTTGGCACATGGCTTCCACTGTGGTGCCCCGGGTGGCATAGTGTGTGCCAAAGACTGTGAAGCTGGGTATCTCTGACCATAGGCGGGTGAGGGTTTGGATCTCCGCGCACGCACTGTGCCAGACCGGTGCATAGCCAGGATCCCTGCTGTGTGTCCCACCCGGGTCACTGTCCCCTCCCTAGCAATGTGTCCTGTGTCTCCCCAGAAATGCTTACACATTCTCCTCTCTCCTCCCCCCAGTGCTGAGCAAGGGCCAGTGCGTGACCAAGTACTACCGCTGGATGCAGAAGAACGGCGGCTACATCTGGGTGCAGTCCTGCGCCACCATCTCCATCAACGCCAAGAACGCCAACGAGAACCTCATCTGGGTCAACTACATCCTCAGGTACAGTCTGGGCTGCGCCGGGTCAGAACTCAGAGAGGATGACATGTTCTGCTGGCCTGAGGTCAGAGAGGATGACGTGTTCTGCTTGCCTGAACTCAGAGAGGATGACATGTTCCGCTGGCCTGAGGTCAGAGAGGATGACATGTTCTGCTGGCCTGAGGTCAGAGAGGATGACATGTTCTGCTGGCCTGATGTCAGGAGGAGGACGTGTTCTGCTTGCCTGAACTCAGAGAGGATGGCATGTTCTGCTGGCCTGAGGTCAGAGAGGATGACGTGTTCTGCTTGCCTGGACTCAGAGAGGATGACATGTTCTGCTGGCCTGAGGTCAGAGAGGATGACATGTTCTGCTGGCCTGAGGTCAGAGAGGATGACATGTTCTGTTAGCCTGAACTCTGAGAGGATGACATGTTTTGCTGGCCTGACGTCAGGAGAATATGTTCAGGTAGCCTGATGTTAGAGAGGGTGAAATGTTCTGCTGGCCTAAGGTCAGAGAGCTGCTGGCCTGAGGTCATGGAGGATCACATATTCTGCTGGTTTGAGGTCAGAGAGGATGACATGTTCTGCTGGCCGTAGGTCAGAGAGGATGACATGGTCTGCTGGCCTGAGGTCAGAGAGGATGACATGTTCTGTTGGCCTGAACTCTGAGAGGATGACATGTTCTGCTGGCCTGAGGTCAGAGAGGATGACATGTTCTGCTGGCCTGAGGTCAGAGAGGTTGACATGTTCTGCTGGCCTGAGGTCAGAGAGGATGACATGTTCTGTTGGACTGAACTCTGAGAGGATGACATGTTTTGCTGGCCGTAGGTCAGAGAGGATGAAATGCTCTGCTGGCCTGAGGTCAGAGAGCTGCTGGCCTGAGGTCATAGATGATGACATGTTCTGCTGGTTTGAGGTCAGAGAGATGACATGTTCTGCTGGCCTGAGGTCATAGAGGATGACATGTTCTGCTGGTTTGAGGTCAGAGAGATGACATGTTCTGCTGGTTTGAGGTCAGAGAGGATGACATGTTCTACTGGCCTGAGGTCAGAGAGGGTGATATGTTCTGGCCTCGTATTAGAGAGGGTAATATGTTCTGCTGGCCTGAGGTCAAAGAGGATGACATGTTCTGCCGGTCTGAGGTCAGAGAGGGTGATATGTTCTGCTGGCCTGAGGTCAGAGAGGGTGATATGTTCTGCTGTCCTGAGGTTGGCCTGAGGTCAGAGAGGATGACATGTTCTGCCGGCCTGAGGTCAGAGAGGGTGATATGTTCTGCTGGCCTGTGGTCAGAGAGGGTTATATGTTCTAGCCTGATGTTAGAGAGGGTGAAATGTTCTGCTGGTCTGAGGTCAGAGAGCTGCTGGCCTGAGGTCATAGAGGATCAAATGTTCTGCTGGTTTGAGGTCAGAGAGGATGACATGTTCTGCTGGCCGTAGGTCAGAGAGGATGAAATGCTCTGCTGGCCTGAGGTCAGAGAGCTGCTGGCCTGAGGTCATAGATGATGACATGTTCTGCTGGTTTGAGGTCAGAGAGATGACATGTTCTGCTGGTTTGAGGTCAGAAAGGATGACATGTTCTACTGGCCTGAGGTCAGAGAGGGTGATATGTTCTGGCCTCGTATTAGAGAGGGTGATATGTTCTGCTGGCCTGAGGTTGGCCTGAGGTCAGAGAGGATGACATGTTCTGCCGGTCTGAGGTCAGAGAGGGTGATATGTTCTGCTGGCCTGAGGTCAGAGAGGGTGATATGTTCTGCTTTCCTGAGGTTGGCCTGAGGTCAGAGAGAATGACATGTTCTGCCGGCCTGAGGTCAGAGAGGGTGATATGTTCTGCTGGCCTGAGGTCAGAGAGGGTTATATGTTCTAGCCTGGTGTTAGAGAGGGTGATACATTCTGCTGGCCTGAGGTTGGCCTGAGGTCAGAGAGGATGATATGGTCTGCTGGCCTGAGGTCAGAGAGAGTGATATGTTCTGCTGGCCTGAGTTCACAATGGTAATACGTTCTTCTGTCTTGGGGTCAGAGAGGGTGATAGGGTCCCCTGGCCTGAGGTCAGAGAGGGTGATATGTTCTGCTGGTCTACTGTTAGAGAGGGTGATATGTTCTACTGGCCTGGGGTTAGAGAGGGCGGTATATTTGGCTGGCCTGAGGTCAAAAAGGACGACATGTTCTGCTGTCCTGAGGTCAGAGAGGGCGATATGTTCTGCTGGGCTGAGTTCAGAGAGAGTGATATGTTCTGCTAGACTGATGTTAGAGAGGGTGATATGTTCTGCTGGCCTGAGTTCAGAGAGAGTGATCTGTTCTGCTGGCCTGATGTTAGAGATGCCATGTTCTGCTGGCCTGAGGTCTGAGAGGATGACATGTTCTGCTGGCCTGAGGTCAGATAGGGTGACATGTTCTGCTGGGCTGAGTTCAGAGAGAGTGATATGTTCTGCTAGCCTGATGTTATGAGAGAGTGATATGTTCTGCTAGCCTGAGTTCAGAGAGAGTGATATGTTCTGCTGGCCTGATGTTAGAGATGACATGTTCTGCTGGCCTGAGGTCTGAGAGGATGACATGTTCTGCTGGCCTGAGGTCAGATAGGGTGACATGTTCTGCTGGGCTGAGTTCAGAGAGAGTGATATGTTCTGCTAGCCTGATGTTATGAGAGAGTGATATGTTCTGCTAGCCTGAGTTCAGAGAGAGTGATATGTTCTGCTGGCCTGATGTTAGAGATGACATGTTCTGCTGGCCTGAGGTCTGAGAGGATGACATGTTCTGCTGGCCTGAGGTCAGATAGGGTGACATGTTCTACTGGGCTGAGTTAAGAGAGAGTGATATGTTCTGCTAGCCTGATGTTATGAGAGAGTGATATGTTCTGCTAGCCTGAGTTCAGAGAGAGTGATATGTTCTGCTGGCCTGATGTTAGAGATGACATGTTCTGCTGACCTGATGTTAGAGATAAGGACCTGTTCCGCTGGTCAGATGTCAGAGAGGGTGATATGTTCTGCTGGTCTAATGTTAGAGAGGGTGGTATGTTCTACTGGCCTGAGGATAGAGAGGGCGATATGTTTGGCTGGCCTGAGGTCAAAAAGGACATGTTATGCTGGCCTGATGTCAGAGAGGATGATATGTTCTCTTGGCCTGAGGTCAGAGAGGGCGGACTGTTATGCTGGGCTGAGTTCAGAGAGGGTGATATGTTCTGCTGGCTTGACTTCAGAGAGAGTGCTCTGTTCTGCTGGCCTGATGTTAGAGATGACATGTTCTGCTGGCCTGAGGTCTGAGAGGATGACATGTTTTGCTGGCCTGAGGTCAGAGAGGGTAATATGTTCTGCTGGTTTAATGTTAGACAGGGTGATATGTTCTGCTGGTCTGAGTTCAGAGAGGGTGAAATGTTTGGCTGGCCTGAGGTCAAAGAGGATGATATGTTCTCCTGGCCTGAGGTCAGATAGGGTGACATGTTCTGCTGGGCTGAGTTCAGAGAGAGTGATATGTTCTGCTAGCCTGATGTTATGAGAGAGTGATATGTTCTCCTAGCCTGAGTTCAGAGAGGGTGATATGTTCTGCTGGCCTGATGTTAGAGATGACATGTTCTGCTGGCCTGATGTTATAGATAAGGACCTGTTCTGCTGGCCTGAGGTCAGAGAGGGTGATATGATCTACTGGTCTAATGTTAGAGAGGGTTGTATGTTCTACTGGCCTGAGGTTAGAGAGGGTGATCTGTTCTGCTGGGCTGAGTTCAGAGAGAGTGATATGTTCTGCTAGCCTGATGTTAGAGATGACATGTTCTGCTGGCCTGATGTTATAGATAAGGACCTGTTCTGCTGGCCTGAGGTCAGAGAGGGTGATATGATCTACTGGTCTAATGTTAGAGAGGGTGATAGGTTCTGCTGGTCAGAGGCCAGAGAGGGTCACATGTTCTGCTGGTCTAATGTTAGAGAGGGTTGTATGTTCTACTGGCCTGAGGTTAGAGAGGGTGATCTGTTCTGCTGGGCTGAGTTCAGAGAGAGTGATATGTTCTGCTAGCCTGATGTTAGAGAGGGTGATATGTTCTGCTGGCCTGAGTTCAGAGAGAGTGATTTGTTCTTCTGGCCTGATGTTAGAGATTACATGTTCTACTGGCCTAAGGTCTGAGAGGATGATATGTTCTCTTGGCCTGATGTCAGAGAGGGTGATCTGTTCTGCTGGGCTGAGTTCAGAGAGAGTGATATGTTCTGCTAGCCTGATGTTAGAGATGACATGTTCTGCTGGCCTGAGATCTGAGAGGATGACATGTTTTGCTGGCCTGAGGTCAGAGAGGGTAATATGTTCTGCTGGTCTAATGTTAGGCAGGGTGATATGTTCTGCTGGTCTGAGTTCAGAGAGGGTGAAATGTTTGGCTGGCCTGAGGTCAAAGAGGATGATATGTTCTCCTGGCCTGAGGTCAGAGAGTGCGATATGTTCTGCCGGGCTGAGTTCAGAGAGAGTGATATGTTCTGCTAGCCTGATGTTATGAGAGAGTGATATGTTCTGCTAGCCTGAGTTCAGAGAGAGGGATATGTTCTGCTGGCCTGATGTTAGAAATGACATGTTCTGTTGGCCTGAGGTCTGAGAGGATGACATGTTCTGCCGGCCTGAGGTCAGAGAGGGTGATATGTTCTGCTGGCCTGAGGTCAGAGAGGGTTATATTTTCTAGCCTGGTGTTAGAGAGGGTGATACATTCTGCTGGCCTGAGGTTGGCCTGAGGTCAGAGAGGATGATATGGTCTGCTGGCCTGAGGTCAGAGAGAGTGATATGTTCTGCTGGCCTGAGTTCACAATGGTAATACGTTCTTCTGTCTTGGGGTCAGAGAGGGTGATAGGTTCCCCTGGTCTGAGGTCAGAAAGGGTGATATGTTCTGCTGGTCTACTGTTAGAGAGGGTGATATGTTCTACTGGCCTGGGGTTAGAGAGGGCGGTATATTTGGCTGGCCTGAGGTCAAAAAGGACGACATGTTCTGCTGTCCTGAGGTCAGAGAGGGCGATATGTTCTGCTGGGCTGAGTTCAGAGAGAGTGATATGTTCTGCTAGACTGATGTTAGAGAGGGTGATATGTTCTGCTGGCCTGAGTTCAGAGAGAGTGATCTGTTCTGCTGACCTGATGTTAGAGATGCCATGTTCTGCTGGCCTGAGGTCTGAGAGGATGACATGTTCTGCTGGCCTGAGGTCAGATAGGGTGACATGTTCTGCTGGGCTGAGTTCAGAGAGAGTGATATGTTCTGCTAGCCTGATGTTATGAGAGAGTGATATGTTCTGCTAGCCTGAGTTCAGAGAGAGTGATATGTTCTGCTGGCCTGATGTTAGAGATGACATGTTCTGCTGGCCTGAGGTCTGAGAGGATGACATGTTCTGCTGGCCTGAGGTCAGATAGGGTGACATGTTCTGCTGGGCTGAGTTCAGAGAGAGTGATATGTTCTGCTAGCCTGATGTTATGAGAGAGTGATATGTTCTGCTGGCCTGATGTTAGAGATGACATGTTCTGCTGACCTGATGTTAGAGATAAGGACCTGTTCCGCTGGTCAGATGTCAGAGAGGGTGATATGTTCTGCTGGTCTAATGTTAGAGAGGGTGGTATGTACTACTGGCCTGAGGTTAGAGAGGGCGATATGTTTGGCTGGCCTGAGGTCAAAAAGGACATGTTATGCTGGCCTGATGTCAGAGAGGATGATATGTTCTCTTGGCCTGAGGTCAGAGAGGGCGGACTGTTCTGCTGGGCTGAGTTCAGAGAGAGTGATATGTTCTGCTAGCCTGCTGTTAGAGAGGGTTATATGTTCTGCTGGCTTGGGGTTAGAGAGGGCGGTATATTTGGCTGGCCTGAGGTCAAAAAGGACGACATGTTCTGCTGTCCTGAGGTCAGAGAGGGCGATATGTTCTGCTGGGCTGAGTTCAGAGAGAGTGATATGTTCTGCTAGACTGATGTTAGAGAGGGTGATATGTTCTGCTGGCCTGAGTTCAGAGAGAGTGATCTGTTCTGCTGACCTGATGTTAGAGATGCCATGTTCTGCTGGCCTGAGGTCTGAGAGGATGACATGTTCTGCTGGCCTGAGGTCAGATAGGGTGACATGTTCTGCTGGGCTGAGTTCAGAGAGAGTGATATGTTCTGCTAGCCTGATGTTATGAGAGAGTGATATGTTCTGCTAGCCTGAGTTCAGAGAGAGTGATATGTTCTGCTGGCCTGATGTTAGAGATGACATGTTCTGCTGGCCTGAGGTCTGAGAGGATGACATGTTCTGCTGGCCTGAGGTCAGATAGGGTGACATGTTCTGCTGGGCTGAGTTCAGAGAGAGTGATATGTTCTGCTAGCCTGATGTTATGAGAGAGTGATATGTTCTGCTGGCCTGATGTTAGAGATGACATGTTCTGCTGACCTGATGTTAGAGATAAGGACCTGTTCCGCTGGTCAGATGTCAGAGAGGGTGATATGTTCTGCTGGTCTAATGTTAGAGAGGGTGGTATGTACTACTGGCCTGAGGTTAGAGAGGGCGATATGTTTGGCTGGCCTGAGGTCAAAAAGGACATGTCATGCTGGCCTGATGTCAGAGAGGATGATATGTTCTCTTGGCCTGAGGTCAGAGAGGGCGGACTGTTCTGCTGGGCTGAGTTCAGAGAGAGTGATATGTTCTGCTAGCCTGATGTTAGAGAGGGTTATATGTTCTGCTGGCTTGAGTTCAGAGAGAGTGATCTGTTCTGCTGGCCTGATGTTAGAGATGACATGTTCTGCTGGCCTGAGGTCTGAGAGGATGACATGTTTTGCTGGCCTGAGGTCAGAGAGGGTAATATGTTCTGCTGGTTTAATGTTAGACAGGGTGATATGTTCTGCTGGTCTGAGTTCAGAGAGGGTGAAATGTTTGGCTGGCCTGAGGTCAAAGAGGATGATATGTTCTTCTGGCCTGAGGGCAGATAGGGTGACATGTTCTGCTGGGCTGAGTTCAGAGAGAGTGATATGTTCTCCTAGCCTGAGTTCAGAGAGAGTGATATGTTCTGCTGGCCTGATGTTAGAGATGAGTTCTGCTGGCCTGATGTTACAGATAAGGACCTGTTCTGCTGGCCTGAGGTCAGAGAGGGTGATATGATCTACTGGTCTAATGTTAGAGAGGGTGATAGGTTCTGCTGGTCAGAGGCCAGAGAGGGTGATATGTTCTGCTGGTCTAATGTTAGAGAGGGTGGTATGTTCTACTGGCCTGAGGTTAGAGAGGGTGATCTGTTCTGCTGGGCTGAGTTCAGAGAGAGTGATATGTTCTGCTAGCCTGATGTTAGAGAGGGTGATATGTTCTGCTGGCCTGAGTTCAGAGAGAGTGATCTGTTCTTCTGGCCTGATGTTAGAGATGACATGTTCTACTGGCCTGAGGTCTGAGAGGATGATATGTTCTCTTGGCCTGATGTCAGAGAGGGCGATCTGTTCTGCTGGGCTGAGTTCAGAGAGAGTGATATGTTCTGCTAGCCTGATGTTAGAGATGACATGTTCTGCTGGCCTGAGGTCTGAGAGGATGACATGTTTTGCTGGCCTGAGGTCAGAGAGGGTAATATGTTCTGCTGGTCTAATGTTAGACAGGGTGATATGTTCTGCTGGTCTGAGTTCAGAGAGGGTGAAATGTTTGGCTGGCCTGAGGTCAAAGAGGATGATATGTTCTCCTGGCCTGAGGTCAGAGAGTGCGATATGTTCTGCCGGGCTGAGTTCAGAGAGAGCGACATGTTATGCTAGCCTGATGTTATGAGAGAGTGATATGTTCTGCTAGCCTGAGTTCAGAGAGAGGGATATGTTCTGCTGGCCTGATGTTAGAAATTACATGTTCTGCTGGCCTGAGGTCTGAGAGGATGACATGTTCTGCTGGCCTGAGGTCAGAGAGGGTGGTATGTTCTACTGGTCTAATGTTAGAGAGGGTGATAGGTTCAGCTCCTCTGGTTCCAACACTGTGGGTGAAGCGGTTCGATAAAAAGAGGGCCAGAGTCCGATCTCTTGCTTCAGCAGGCTCTCTCTTTTGGAACAACCTCCCCCTTCCCTTTTGTCATGAGCCGGACCTCGTCAAATTCCATAAACTCCTCAAAACTTTCCTTTTCACTTCCTCCTTCCCTTCTTCCTTCCTCTGCTAACCTCACAGTCGCTGTGATTGGTGACCAGGGCCTGTATGTGTCCTCGGGGGTCCTGGACTCCTACACTCAATCGCCGCAGCTTCTGCCTAAACACGGTACTTACCTCGGCACCCACTGGCCTATGCCACTGTAGGCATGCACTTATCCACGTATTGCATCTGAGTGCTGCCTAGCACTTATCATACCTGGCACTTACATCTGCTGCTCACCCACGAGCACAGACACTCCAGCATTTACCCCCGACTCCCTCTTCCCCCTCTGCACTTGCACGTTCCGAATGCTCACAAGAAGGCCTAGTAGGTTCAGCTTTATCCTCCAGTGTATTCATTGTTTTCAATCCCATGTTCCCTCCCTGTTGCCCTGTGGGTGATTTGAAACACAATTTACTTGTTGTATAAGCACTTAACAAATTCACAATAAATACAAATAAATAAATAGAGGATGAACCATTTCTGCTGCCCCGAATCCAAGCATGGCAGCAGAGTCTCCCCGAAGCCAAGCATGGCAGCAGAGTCTTCCCGAAGCCAAGCATGGCAGTAGAGTCTGCTGGCCTGAGGTCACAGATGGAACAGGTCAGCCAAGATAACAGACTAACTTAAATGTTTTTGCTTGTGTGAGAGCAAAGAACATGATCCTGTAGTCTCTAAACAAAATGACAGCAGATTATGCTAACTCGGTGTCAGGGAAGTGAACCGTTTCTCCTTGTTCTGAGATGAAGAAGGATAACTCATCCTGCTGTTCTGACACCAGAGAAGGTACAACGTTCTGCTGGTCTAATGTCATGGAAGGAGAGGCTCTGCTGATCTGAGGTTAGAGAAGGCAATGGGTCCTGCTGTTCTGAGGTCTGTGAAGGTAAAAGGTTCTGTTAGTCTAGGGTCTTGCAAGGCAACAGGTTATCTTGGTTTGAGTTAAGCAATTATTTATTTTAATTTGATTGTTTGCTTGTTAGGCGCTTATACGATAATAAATACTGTTTCAAAGTGCCCACAGGGCAAGGGAGGAAGCCGAAGTGGGAAGTACATACTTAAAAATCACAATACTTAAGAGCAGTGGGGGGAAAAGGCAAAACAAACCTACTTATGCCTTGTGAGTATTCAAAATGTGCAAGTGCAGCAAGGAAGAGGGCAGGGCGTAAGTGATGGGGGGTCTGAGCTCATGGGTGAGCCACAGATGAATAGTTATGAATGCTGGGTGCTACACGGCCTGGAGCCACGAGGGGTGTAAATGCGAGCCTCCAGGGCGGAGGTTAGACAGTAGCTGGGCCAATTGGGTGCACAAGGTCAGGGCCCCGAGGATGCATAAGGGCTCAGGACACCAATCGACAGACACTGTGGGAATAAGCAGGGGAGAGAAGAAGGGAAGGAGGAGTTAAAGAGGAGAGTTTTAAGGAGCTTCCAGAAATTTAAGAAGATCCTGCTCAAGGCGCAGAGGGAGGGGGCGAGTGTTACATAGGAGGGAGCTAGCCGAGGAAAGCGAACGACCACCTACGCTCTGTTTGGCAAAATGCTTTACACCCAAAGAATTGGTGCCAGAGGAACGCAGTGGTCTAGAGGGAGAGTATTTAGTGAGATAAAGTTGAAGATAGTGTGGTCCTGGGCCCAAACCTCCTTGTGGATGATGCAGAGGGATTTGAATTTAATCCGTGCAGCAACCGGGATACAGTGCAGACTTTTTAGTGCAGGAGAGATGTGGTCCCTGGGCTTAAGGCCAAGGATAAGTCTCACTGCCCTATTCTGGATTAGTTGGAGGGGTCGCAAGTGGACAATGGTAGATTCATGTGGAGGCTGTAGCAATAGTCCAGCCTAGAAAGAACCAGGGTTTGGTCACAATGAGCCGCTGGGGAAAAGTGAGAATAGGAAGAATTCCTTTGAGAAGGAAGAGCTGAAAGTGGAACTTCTTGGCAATGTCCTGAGTGTGAGGGAGGAAAGAGATAGAGGAGTCGAAGATGACTCCAAGGTTTCTGGCTTCATAAGAGGGTGCAGGCAGAGAGCCCAAAGTGGAAGGTCAGAGTGAAGGGAAGAAGGAGGGAGCAGGGTCCCAATGGGAAGGATCCCAGTTTTACAGGTGTTGAGGCAGAGCTCATTAGCGGTGCACCAGGACTGGATGGCAGATACGCAGTCTGGGATGATGGACGGTGCAAGAGGGTCGGCGGGGAGTTTGAAAAAGAGCTGTGTGTCATCTGCATAGCACTGTAATTTGGAAGAGAAGGAGGAGATGAGGCGTGCAAGCAGAGCAAGGTAGATGTTAAAGAGCCAGGGGGAGAGGATAGAACCCTGGGGCACAAAACAAGTGGAGAGCTAGGTAGGAGAGGAGAAGGTGCCCAGGATGACTTGGGAAGAGCAGTCAGTAAGGAAGGATGTCAGCCAGTCCAGTGCTCGTTCCAAGATACCAAGGGTATTGTGGAGCCTTTGTATGAGGGTGGAATGGTTAACTGTGTCAAAGGCAGGCGAGAGATCAAGGAGGATAAGGACAGCTGGGGATTTGGAGTCCGGAGATGCAAGCAGTACTTCACGGGTGTTCAGAAGAGCATTTCCTATGCCTCTGGATGCTCGGAATCCAGTCCAGGTTGAAGGTCGTGGAGACCACCTGCAAGTTCAGTGTGTGAGTTGAGTTGGGGCAGAACCAACTTCTCCAGCAGTTTCCCCAGAAAGGAGGTGATGGACATGGGGTGGTAGTTTGCAGGGCAGATAGGATCAGATGAAGGTTTTTTCAGGAGTGGGCGCACAAAGGAGTACGTAAGAGAGGAGTGGAAAGACCCTGTGAGGAATGAGTGATTGCAGAAATCAGCAAGAGCAGGGGCAAGGGTGCCAATGTTATCCTTGATGGTCCTGGATTAGCCAGGGGAAACCTGCTTAGAAGAGGCCTTCATGGAGCAGACAACTCTGGTAACTTCTTCAGGTGTGACAGGGGTGAAGGAGGAGAATGAGGACAGGGAAAGAGGGGGGTGGAGGTGATGTGTTGAGGGACGGGCTGTGAGTGTGTATGGCAATATGGCAAGGGTGGTAAGGCTGTCCTGGGTTTTGGAGGCAAAGTGTGAGGCCAGGGCATTGCAGAGGGCCTGGAAGGGAGCAGGGGAGGAGAAGACTGAGGAGGGGTTGGCTAGTTCCCTGCATATCTTGAAAAGTTCAGCCCTGTTATTGGATGCACTGGAAACAATAGTAACAGTTACTGTTGGACGGAGGTCATTTCCTGTGGGTCTGTAAACAGACAGTAACATGCTCTGCCTGTTTGAGATGATGGAAGGTAATAGGTTCTGATGGTCTGAAGTCAGAGTCAGAGAAGACAACAGGGTTTGCTGGTCGAAGGTCTGTGAAAGTAAAAGGTTCAGCTGGCCTGAGTTCAGGGACTTCATGACAGTCACATTTTCTGCTGGTCCGAGGTCAGAGAAGGTAATGGGTTCTGCCAGTTGGGGTCAAAGAAGGTAGCAGCTTCTACTGGTCTGAGGTCAGGGGTGGTGACATGTTCTGCCGGTGTGAGGTCAGAGAAGGAGAGAGGTCCCGCTGGTTTGAGATCAGCAATGGTGACAGGTCCTAGTGGTCTGAGGTCAGAAATCATAAATGCTGGCGAGAGGTGATAGAACGTAAGAGAGTGTTTGCTGGTATAGCCTCAGATATGGTAACATGTTCTGCTGGTATAGGGTCAGATATTCTAACAGATTCTGCTGGTTGAAGGTCAGAGATGGTAACAGGTTCTGCATGTTTGAGGTTAGAGATGGTGACAAGTTCTGCTAGTCTGTGGTCAAAGAAGTTAACAGGTTCTGCTGGTTTGAGGTTAGAGATGGTGACAAGTTCTGCTGGTTTACAGTCAAAGAAGGTAACAGTTTCTGCTGGTTTGATGTTAGAGATGGCAACAGGTTATGCTAGTCTGTGGTCAAAGAAGGTAACAGGTTCTACTGGTTTGAGCTTAGAGATGGCAACAGGCTCTGCTAGTCTGGTCAAAGAAGGTAACAGATTCTACTGGTTTGAGGTTAGAGATGGTGACAAGTTCTGCTGGTTTGAGGTCAAAGAAGGTAACAGTTTCTGCTGGTTTGATGTTAGAGATAGCAACAGGTTCTGCTAGTCTGTGGTCAAAGAAGGTAACAGGTTCTACTGGTTTGAGCTTAGAGATGGCAACAGGCTCTGCTAGTCTGGTCAAAGAAGGTAACAGATTCTACTGGTTTGAGGTTAGAGATGGTGACAAGTTCTGCTGGTTTGAGGTCAAAGAAGGTAACAGGTTCTGCTGGTTTGAGGTTAGAGATGACAACATGTTCTGCTAGTCTGTGGTCGAAAAAGGTAACATGTTCTGCTGGTTTGAGGTTAGAGGTGGTGACAAGATCTGCTGGTTTACAGTCAAAGAAGGTAACAGTTTCTGCTGGTTTGATGTTAGAGATGGCAACAGGTTCTGCTAGTCTGGTCAAAGAAGGTAACAGATTATACTGGTTTGAGGTTAGAGATGGTGACAAGTTCTGCTGGTTTGATGTCAAAGAAGGCAAAAGGTCCTGCTGGTTCAAGGTTAAAGATGGCAACAAGTTCTGCTGGTTTGAGGCCAAAGAAGGTAACATTTTCTGCTGGTTGGAGCTTAGAGATGGCGACAGGTTCTGCTAGTCTTTGGTTAAAGAAAGTAACAGGTTCTGCTGGTTTGAGGTAAGAAATGGCAACATGTTCTGCTGGTTTGAGGTCAAAGAAGGTAACAGGTTCTGCTGGTTCCAGGTTAGAGATGGTGACACGTTCTGCTGGTTTGAGGTCAAATGAGATAACAGGTTCTACTGGTTTGAGGTTACAGATGGCGACAGGTTCTCATAGTCTGTGGTCAAAGAAGGTAACAGGTTCTGCTTGTTTGAGGTTAGAGATGGTGACAGGTTCTGCTTGTCTGTCGTCAAAGAAGGTAACAGGCTCTGCTGGTTTGAGGTTAGAGATGGTGACGGGTTCTGCTTGTCTGTAGTCAAAGAAGGTAACAGGTTCCGCTGGTTCGAGGTTAGAGATGATGACCATTTCTGCTGGTTTGAGGTCACAGAAGGTAACAGGTTCTGCTGGTTTGAGGTCAAAGAAGGTAACAGGTTCTGCTGGTTTGAGGTTAGAGATGGTGAAATGTTCTGCTGGTTTGAGCTCAGAGCTGGTGACATGTTCTGCTGGTTTGAGGTTAGAGATGGTGACAGGTTCTGCGAGTGTGTGGTCAAAGAAGGTAACAGGTTCTGTGGTTTGAGGTTAGAGATGGTGACAAGTTCTGGTGGTTTGAGGTCAAAGAAGGCAACAGGTTCTGCTGGTTCAAGGTTAGAGATGGCAACAAGTTCTGCTGGTTTGAGGTCAAAGAAGGTAACAGTTTCTGCTGGTTTGAGGTTAGAGATGGCGACAGGTTCTGCTAGTCTATGGTTGAAGAAGGTAACAGGTTCTGCTGGTTTGAGGTTAGAGATGGCGACAGGTTCTGCTGGTTTGTGGTTACAGATGGTGACAGGTTCTGCTAGGCTATGGTCAAAGAAGGTAACAGGTTCTGTTGGTTTGAGGTTTGAGGTGGTGGCAAGTTCTGCTAGTTTGAGGTCAAAGAAGGTAACAATTTATGCTGGTTTGAGGTTAGAGATGGCGACAGGTTCTGCTAGTCTGTGGTCAACGAAGGTAACAGGTTCTGCTGGTTTGAGGCTAGAGATGGTCACATGTTCTGCTGGTTTGACGTTAGAGATGGTGACAGGTTCTGCTGCTTTGAGGTTTGAGATGGTGACAGGTTCTGCTGGTTTGAGGTTAGAGATGGTGACAGGTTCTGCTGGTTTGAGGTTAGAGATGGTGACATGGTCTTCTGGTTTGAGGTTTGAGATGGTCACAGGTTGTGCTGGTTTGAGGTTAGAGATGGTGACATGGTCTTCTGACCTGAGGCAATGGATGACAGCAGACATTGTTGATTGGAGGTCAGGGACCTTAGCAGCTTAGGTTTGCTGAGGCCAGAGTAGTACTATTACATTTTTAGAAACTGAGTACTTCTCCCCGCCAAACATGTAAGAGTATGCCTGAAAATGTAGGGTGGAGATAGCCACCCTAGTCTATATGAAGTGGAGAATCATTTTCAATCAGGCGCTCAAATGTATTTGTGTACGCTACTCTCGGAGTGGCCTGATTCCGAGGATGTTGTGGAATGCAGCTCGACCAGAGTGATATCTATAGCTCCCAGATGAGCCTGGTGCCCATGGTTCTTGGAGTAGCTTCCCCAGTCTATTCAGCCTCACTTTCTCCAGATTGCTGGCCAAGGATCAAGGTCACACTCTTACCATTACCCAGCAACTCACAACTAAATTACGAGCATCTGGGATTGCAAGAAACATGCATGGAGATTCTGGCCACTGCCTGAGCTACGTCCACCAACTTATCCTAAGTGAGAAAGTACAAAAGATTTGTAATTTAGTCTCAGCATGAAAACATAGACATCACCCTCTCCATCCCCCTAACCCCCACCAGAACATTTTAAGCCTCATGAGTTGCTCCTGTATAAAGCCCTCTGGTCTTCACCCCTCCTTGGTAAGAGGTCACGTGATAGGGCATCCATCGCAAGGTTCTGGCACCACAGCTAGACTAATGATCCTTGATAAGGGAAAAGAACATGAGTTTGGGAAAGGGTCACCAGCAGCAAAGAGAACCATGACAAGGGGAAATAATAATCTCTGGGGAGAAAGACCCACATCCTGGAAAGAGGACCACCTGTAGGGGTGAGGACCACAGAAACGGCTAAGGACAGGGCCATGGCTCAGGGTAAATAGCATGGTTAGGCTATGGGACACTGCTGGTGGAAAGAACCAGGAAAAGGGCCAGTAGGGTAGGGATGCTGGTAGGGTAATGCACCACGGCAAGGATAACATACCATGGCTTTCAGCAGCTACCAAGAGGGGAAGCTCCACTCAAAGTGGAATTCATTCGAGTGTTGAAGCTGAAGGTCGAGAGCGGCCCACGTGGATGACGATAGAGAGTAGGGTCTGAAACCTTTGCTTGATCGGATGCTTGGGACTGAACTCCCATTAGCCCCAGCCAACATAGTCAACTTTGAGGGATCCTGGGAGTCTTAGTCTGAGCATGCATACGGCCTTAGGCTGCAGACCCCTGTGATGACTGGCCTCTCAGTACAGAGAAGCTGCTGTGAAGCCCAGAGTAGTGCCCAGAGGTGCTGCTCGGGGGACAGGATGTGCAGCTTGCGATACTTAGCCAGAGTGCTGTGCTTCACAGACATGTCACACACCTCCACAGCGCTTCATAATATTCTTCCCAATGATATGAGGGTGTCAAGCTCTTCCTGCTCTCTATAATGCTCCTGGTGTCCAGTCTCGCCCACCCCTAGTGACGAGCCCAGTCTTCTCTGATGAGTCCAAGCACCCAACTCTGCCTGTCTCTTTTTCCCCTAGCCTGCACGAGTACAAGGACACGCCTATGGACATCAGCCAGGTCCCCCACCTGCCTGAGAAGACCTCAGAGTCCTCCGAGACCTCAGACTCAGAATCCGACTCCAAGGATAACTCGGGTAAGTGCCGCTCTGCAAGCCCCAGTGAGGGAAACCTCCCGGGCCTGGGCTCCTGACTGGACACAACTCCCAGAATGCACTTGACAGTCACTGTGTGCCCTTAGTGTTGGCCTATATACAGCAGTTACCTGGGCCTACACTAGAAGGAGTGATGTAACACAAACCAAGGGGACCTCCTGCATAATGTGGGGATGAGCAACTTGCAATTTCTTCTTGGGGCCCCCTGGGCCTCAGGGGTATCCGTTACTCTGACTAGAAGGGGATACTTGAAGCCGGATCCCTGCCAAGATGGGGCAGCACCTATGGGCTATGTGGCAGGCCTTCAGAGAGGGAAGGAACTTACTAATTTTGCAATTCCCACACACAAAAGTGGTAAAGAGATGTGAAGGGAGTGTGATAGGTTTTAGGTGTAGAGCCAAACCACAGAACCCATGGGGCAGAGAGGGTAGTTCTTTTCTCAAGCCCTCCATCATTCTCTGCCTCTACCAGATGCACCTCTTGATTGGAAAAGCTTATCAAAAGTTGGAAAGGGTGGGTGACAGGGTTGCCACCTCACTCCATGTCAGGAAGGACACCCTACTCCACTCCCAGGCTTTACTTTTACCTTAGTTTTCTTCCAGTCCTTTTCATGAAATTGAAGTGAACCAACACTACATCTCCCAGCAGGCAGTTGGTGGAGAAGTGACAGCCCAGGACTGTCACATGGCGTCTCTCCTGATGCAGCGACCCTAGTGGGTGAGGACAGTTTGATCTCCCGCCTTCAGGGGTCTCCGATGTACATTGGTCACCTGTGGTGATTATAAGGACAAACAAGACACCTCAGGGGCCCTGACTCACTGCTATGGCTGGTTAAGAAAGCAAGAAGGTTGCCTTGGCTGAGAGAGAGACCCTGCTCTAGTGCTACATACAAAGCAAAAACAAAGAGGTGATGGCTGGAAAGTTTATCATTAATCTTAACCTCTGGCATTGCTCTGGGCAACCCCACCATTCTTCCGCTGCCAAGGCATTACAGAAGGGGAAAGCCCATATGCAAATCAGGCTTGGCCTACACGCCTGTGCTACACACAGACTTGCTCCCACTAGATGCTGAGACAGACATGTTGTCTCCCCGGGTTAAATAGACACACTGCTCTGCTGGTAGAAACAGACCTGCTCCATCTACAGGCTGAGGCAGATGTGTCGTCTCTCCAGGGTGAGACAGAAGCCCTGCTCTGGTGGGCGTGATAGACTTGCCTCCTCCAGGTTGAGACGGACGTGCTTCTCTTTTGGTAAAGAAACGCGTGCTTGCTGTAGAAGCTGACCATATATGAAATTCCTGAGGTTTCATTTATAAATATTTTTAATATTTCAACAGCAAAACTCAGTGGGCTCCTCTAACTGGGGAGCTCCAGCACTCAATAACTCTGCTCAGGACGCGCCTTCTGGGGCCTTGCTCTCGCTCTCCACTCTACTGCACCGTGCACTCCTTTCCTCTCCTCTTCCTCCTCCCTTCTTCACTCTCCTTTCTCGCTTCTCCCTGGCCTGCTCCCTGCTGCGCCCGGCAGCTCGCTCCTCCTCATTTTTCTAGCGTTCCCTTCTTTCCACCTTTGCCGATCTCTCCTTTATCTGTTGACTCTCCTCCACTCCCTACTCTCTCTTGTCTTTCTTGTCCACATTTGATCTCTCTTGCCTCTTGCTCCCCTCCTGTCCTCGCATTCTGTCTTCCTTCTTGCTGTCCTTTCTCATCCTGCACCCCTGTATCTCCTCTTCCCCTCCAGTCTTCTCTCTTTAACCGCCGGCTCCATGCTTTACCCTTCCACCATTCAACCTTTGCTCTTCTGTCTCTTCTCGCTCCCCTACCGCTGCTCCTTTCTCTATCGCCCTATTCCCTTCTCTTTCTGTCCTCTGGTCTTCTCTCCCTCACCACCACCTCCATCCCCTTTCTTTCTCTCCCCCAGTCTTTCCTTTCTTTCTGCCACCTCACCTTTTCTTTCTCTCATCATCTTCACTCTCTTCTCCAGTTTTCTCTATTTGCAATACCTACTTCTCTTCATCCCTGCATTCTACCCATGCTCCTTTCTTTCTCTCCTCTCCTGCTCCGTTCTCACGCTCTACTAATTTCCTCCTCACCAGACCGCCATGATCTGAACTGCACCTCACTCTATACACTCTGAACTGCCACACCTCAGCATTCCTCCTACCTTTCTGTTGTCACCTGAGTTAGGGCCATGGGAGCCTACTTGCTCACGTGGGCATAAAGGTGAGGACAGGCACATTACTTGGGTTCGGGTCTAAAAGCAGGAATAAAAGACCAGCCTTGCAGATCCCAGGTCGAGAAGGCTGCATCTGGATGGTGGGCCTTTTGTTCCTGGCCCTCTCCTGGTCCCTTTAGGCTCTGCCCCCCACATTCCTACTGCGCTCCAGCGCACTCTTCCGGGTTCCTTTGTGCCGTGCCCCTTACAGACATACATGTGAGAGGCAGCCTTCTGTATGCAGCTTTTCATGCGTAGGACTTTAGGGGAATGACCTAGAGACCGCAAAAGTAGATTGGCCACCATTCATGTGAACTAGAACTCAGGCAGGTGATACTGCGTGGCTGGTGATCCATTCCACAACCGATATTACTTCACTTCTGGCCTCCATCTTGGCTGCATTCTCAGAACAGCCAGTGTTTCTCTGAGTTGCTGGGACTCCTGAATTTGATAATTAAGTAAGCTTTCATAGTTCCAGCACATCTGAGTCAAGAGGAGTGCGGCCATGGAAGGTTTTCTTGAAGCCTTGTGAACAGCACTCCTGGACTGTTGATGTTCCTGAAAGTAGTAACAGCGCCATGATGCACCCGGGCTGACGTGCCCTTTAAATAAATTTGAATAAATAAAGTCCTCATGTAGAGGCCAGCCACAGTAGCTCCATGCACTGCGTCCTCCATTGCCCTACATCTGCTGTGTTCTCCATAACGTGAAATCCTTCTGTAGTGTCCAGGTGTGTTAGAACCTGCAGTGGTAGGCAAAGGAGCGAGGCTAGGGATGATCTGCAGAGCCTTGTCAATCTGCGATTTACCTCCTCCCTGGCCTTCATCACAGAGAGGATGGTGGTCCCCAGTCTGCAGAGTCAGCACAACTTCATCCCCTAGCCTCCAGCCTTTAACATTATCACGTGTGTTAAGGTGCATATGGTAGCTGGATTTAGGAGTCTGTGATGCACAAGAGGGAGGGGAAAGTAGCTTCTTGTAGAAGCCAACAAATGATGGATTGCAGCCCTTTTGCCATCATCTCAGACGGAGCTGCATGGTCATCTGTAATTGGCAGATCGCCTGGGTGGTCCAAGTGTGAGGTCAGGGCTAGATGAAGTGATGGTGTGAACGGGATAGTAGGACGCAGTGCTCAGACTGAGAGCAGTGAAGGAAGAGGACACACATGGGAACAGAGGATGAAAAGATGATGGGGTCCAGAGAGTGGCCTTTCTTATGTCTCAGGTGGTTGTGGAAGGTGTCCTGAAGAGCTGGTGAAAGCAGGACAACTGTAACAGTCGAGGCTTCCAAGGAGAACCTGGTTGTTTTGCTTTATTAGTTCTGGATTGGATATTCATAAGATTAGTATTGATGTTTTTTCCGTCTGTCTTCTTATCTCGCTTCCCGGGGCCATGCTTCTGCTGTTTGCTGTAGCCTAGCCCCTATCCGCCCTGGACACTTGACTTATTGTTCATTTGATTCATCTGCACCTGTCCTGCTGCTAGGCCACTTGGTGAGTTGTTCTTGCACTGTGCAGTCCCTCTGTTTGTTTCTCCACTAGCTACTCTAACTGCTACTCCATCACCTATGCTACCTCTCTCTCGAAGCCTGGAAAGAAAACGTTTAAGAAAGCACACCTGGGCTCCAGCCCAGGCCTGCCCATCGCTGACACCTATGTCAATGCTTCCTCCAGGTCAGATTATCACTGACATTCTCTTTGTTGCCCACCCCTCCAGATCTATGGACTCCCCATATTGTCTCAGTCCTCTGTCCTTTCTCTTCTTCACCCATTAATGGAGGCCCAGATGGGAAGTACTCTTGGCAGGCTTCCCATCCTCTAGGCACATCATTCACGTCTATCAGAATGGCACTGTCATGGCCCAGGGCTCTCAGCCCAACCTCCTCCTGCTGGATAGGCGTCATCCACCTCTCATCTAGTTCCTCCCTTCTCCTGCCACTCCTCCTTCCTTCTGCCAGCCCCCTTCGCCCCCACCGACGGGTGTACCACATCCCTGTACCCCTCCTCAGAAAACTTTCAAAGGGAGCAACCAGCTTCACTTAGCTACTCTCAATGCTCGTTCTGCCATTAAACACTCTTGACAACTGTCTCCTCTTGAAGATTTTGACCATGACGTTCTTGCCGTCACTGAGACCTGGTTCAGTGCCAGCTCTGTCACTGCTCTTGACTCTCTTCTTCCTGAGGGCTACAAGATCCTCTCCAAGCCCATGCCTAAATGGCCTGGAGGCAGAGTGGCCCTGATCTTCCCTGAATGGGTCGCTGCTACCATCATACCCACTCAATCCTATTCTTCTCTCGAATGCCCTGTCTGCAGGCTTGGTGTTTCTCCTACCCTCTCGCTTACTCTCACCGCCATCTGCAGAACCCTTGGACCCAGTCTCCCTCTTCCTTTCTGAAGGGGCCGACCTTACTTCTTCTCTCCTGACCTCTACCTCCAAGCTTCACCTCCTTAGAGACCTCAACATTCACCTTGACTCTTCTGATGCGACCACTGCACTCCTCTGTGACCTCTGTTCCTCTCTTTCCCTCACGATTCTTCCCTCTGGTCCGACTCACTCAGTCAGCCACACCTTGGATGTGCTCATCTCAGCAGACATCTCAACAGACCTCACTATTGCTAACCCTCTAACCACACCTTTCTCCTGGTCTGACCATGCTCTCCTCTCACCTGGAGCTCTTGGACTCCCTGACTAAGCCTATGCAGGCTCTGCCAGTCTCATTCTCTGTTATTTGGCCAATGAAACGAGTGTCAGTCGCTGCTTTTGCTGCCTCTTTAATCCCCCCTCCAACCCTTGTCATTGACTCTCCCATCGACACAGCCTTCGCTAACCTTCGCCTCTCCATTTCCAACACCCTTGACACCCTTCCCCATGTCATGAGGATCTGCATAAAGCCTGCCTCCCAGCGCAACAGCTGGTATGATTCCGACATAGCCTCTCTGAAACATAAGTGCAGAGTTGCTGAAAAGATGTGGCAGGCTTCAAACACACACACTGCCAAACTGGCCTGCCACCTGTTCAAAAAGGCAATACCATCTCTCCATCTAATCCAAGAGGAGGGCCCATATCCAATCTCGCATTTCTGGGTCCACCAACAATGCAGCTGAACTGTTCAAAATCTGTAAGGAACTCTCCAATCCTACACCAGTTTCCACTTCTCCTCTTCCATCCCACGCCCTCTGTACTGCACTGGCCTCCAAATTCACAACCAAAACCAAGGACATCCTGGCCTCACTCTCCTCTACCCCTTCCCTTGACCCCCTCTCTCCATCCCCCATAATCTCCGCCTTCTCACCCAAAGCACTGGATGAGGTCTCTAAAGCTGTCCACTCCGTGAAAGTCTCCTCCAAACAGATGCTCCGCTGCTCCTTCAGAACTATCAAGGACATTTCCTCTTTTGCTCCTGCCCTGGATGATGTCTGTAACCATTCCTTTGCCAGTGGCTCCTTCCCACTATCCCTCAAGCACTCACTTGTGCAACCTCTCCTAACAAAGCTGTCTGATGACCCGTCCTGCTTGGCTAACTACCGCCCTATCTCCACTACCCCCTTCCTGGCAAGCTCTTGGAGAACTTGATCATCTCCCAACTGACCCACCACACTGAATCGGTTGGCTGTCTCCATGGCCACCAGTCTTGCTTCAGAGCATCCAGAGACATGGAAACTGCTCTCCTGAACACCGTGAAGACTTGCTCTCAAACCTTGACTCCAACTCTCCTTCTGTTCTCATCCTCCTTGATCTGTCATCTTCCTTTGACGCGGTCAATCATGCAGTGATTTTAACTAATTGAAAACGAAGAATGAAATTTTCACGAATCAAAAACAATGAAAAAATATCGAATTAAAAAATATATATTTATGTGGGGTTGGGGTAAAGGGTTAAAATTAGATATCTTTTTGTTGTTTTGGATTCGTTAAAAATGCATTCTTCATTTTTTAGGTCATTAAAATCACATGTAACCAATCGTTCCACCCTCATAAAGTGGCTCCATGATACCCTTGGTATCACAGACCTGGCACTGGATTGATTGACCTCCTTCCTATCTAATCAACCTTCCCAGGTGCAACTGGGCCCTTTCCTCTCCTCCATCTCACTCTCTACCAGCAACTTTCCCCAGGGCTCCATCCCATCGCTGTGGCTCTTCAACATCTACATTGCCCCTCTGGCCCACTTGATTTCCTCCGCCTCACCTCATTTCCTGTGTTATGCAGATGACACACAGCTTTCTTTCAAGCTTCCCTTCACTGCCTCCTCTTCTTCCTCTCTCATTCCTGACTGTCTGACTGCTATTTAGGCATGGTGCACGGCCAATGATCTCTGTTTTAATGCTGGTAAGATCGACATCCTTCTCATTGGGCCCCCTGCTCCCTGCTTCCCTCCCACTCTCTGGCGACCCTCCTTGGCTCCCCTCACCATCTTGTGAGGCCAAATACCATGGTGACATCTTTGACTCCTCTCTCTCCTTCTCCCCTCACATCATGGAACTTGCCAAGAAGCACACTTTCAGCGTCACCTCCTCAGAGGCATTCTCATCTTCTCCCAGAAGCTCAATGTCTCCAGAGCCCTGGTTCTCTCTAGGCTGGACTACTGCAACAGCCTCTTCCTTAATCTGCCTCTTTCTTCTCTCTGCACTCTTCAACTAATCCAGAACAGGGTTGCAAGACTTATCCTTTGCCTCGAGCCCAGGGACTGCATCTCTCTAGCCCTAGAATCTCTCCATTGGCTCTCAGTTGCTGCAAGAGTCAAAATCAAGACCGTCTGTATCATCCACAAGGCTTACTGGGGCCTGGAACCACACTATATCCAACTCTCTCTTCCTAACTACCTACCTGCTAGAGCCCTTCGGTCCTCTAGCTCAAACTCTCTGCAGATCAGATGTTTTTCCAAGCAGAGAGTGGGGGCTAGATCTCGCTTCCACAGATGCCTCCCTCTGGAATGACCTCCCTGGCCCTCTCAGACTTGAGCTGGATCTCCTTAAATTCCAGAAGCATCTCAAGACCCTGCTCTTTACCTCCTTCCCTCTTGCCCACCTTTGCTAATGCCCCTACCTGCCACTGCGGCTGGCGGCCTGGTCAGGTATGAGTCTTACAAAGCACCAGGTCCTTCTTGACCAGTCTATGCCCCCACCCCCAAACAGCCATGCTCTAGCATGCCCCCTTCCCTGACTAGCTTGGTGAGTTGGCAATCCCTCCTGAGTCTGGTCCACCCCCTGTCCCCGCACTTAGACAGTGGTCCACCCCTGGTATCCCCTGGTACATGCCCCCCCACACCCTGGAGTTCCCCCCACCACTTGTCTAGCCCCTGGGCCCTTTCTTCCTTTCCTCGCCTGCATTATATGCCCCTCCCCTAACTGTCACTTACCTCCCCATCTCCCCTCCCCACTACTCCCCCTGCACTTCTTGTGACTGCACTTGCACAATCTGAATGTGACAAGGTCTAGTAGGACCGTTATTGTTGTTGTGTCAGGATGATTCCACAATAGTTCATCAGTACACATCAGTGTATATAACACTGTACTTTTCATCACAACTTCCTACCACATTGTAGCACTTCAATTTCTTCTTCCTGGTCCACTCACCTTCCAGGACTAACCACTAAATGTCCCTATCCTGGTATACTCACCTGCCAGGATAAAAACTTCTCCTACTACTATATTACTACAGTACTTTGTGGTGAGGATTGCTTCAAACTTGCCACACTTACATCCTCAATGGGGAAAGTTAAATCAACAATTGTTTCATGGATGATACCTTTGACTTTCAACAATCACAAGAGGGTTACAACTTATCGCACTGATTTGTTTGCACCAGGCAATACAGATTATGTTCCTCTCTGCATTGATGATTTCTACAAGGAGGGCTTGTATTCTGCCAAATTTGGTTTTCTTTAATTGCCTTTCTTTGGCTTAGGCAATACTTGTTACAATCTCCTTTTATAAATGATCTTCCTTTCTGTGAATCACATTCACTTTCTTTGAATACTGTTTCCTTTTGGCTTTGGTAATGTTGGTTACAATATTTTGTTTCACGCTGTTTAAATATTGTCCCCTTTTGGCTTTGACAATGGTGGTTACAATGTTAGTTCTCACTCTCTCTCTTAAGATTAGAGTTGCGCGCATATTGCCTAAATTCATTAGTTTAGTATTCAAAACCTTCCTTCTGAGCCAGCTGTCTGTTTCAGAGCGCCCTGGGGTTACCTAACCAAGGCCAACTCACCGGTCGTTCCATGCGTCTGTGCTGGAACCACTGCTCCTTTTCTTCTTTTGTCGGGGGAACACAGGTGTCTGACATCCCCTGTAATGTTTCCTTTGCTTGCGCCTCCTGTCGTTGAAGCTGCCGTTGATCCCCTTGCACTCTGGTGAACGCCACACCGGAGCAGCACGCAGGACTAAAAGATCTTATCTCTCCCTCGGGACAGCTAGATTCCATACCGCTTCCTGCTGTGCACTCACTGCATCCTACAGGACTCCGGACCGCTGCGACTTTTGTAACAGTGTACCGCTTCCAGAACAGCAGCTGCTCTGTCTCCTACTTCTTCTTCATGCTTCTGCTGCTTCCACTGCTTCTCTCTCTTGGCCCGCACGTGAAGGGCCTTTAAATGCTTAAAGGTCCCACTCAGGTGTGGGTCATTACAGCCACTAGACTGCACACTACAGTTCTGTAACTGTGAGCTCCTCTTCCTCGTCTCAGTACTTGGAGCATTATGGGACTTGAAGTCCATAATGTTCATATACATTTTTGGCTCAAAATGTCTAACTTTTCAATATGCCATCAATACGTTAGGATCATTAAGGAAATTATTTAAAGTATTTTCCCATTCTTCCTGACCTGAACCTCCCCTCATGTGATCCTCCCACACAATACTGCCCCCAGAGTCAGGATCAGGTAGCAGCTGCCTTTCCCTTGCCATATGGGAAGGGGTCCAGGCCAGGGTTTCTGGGATTATCATCTCTGATTCATCACATACCCGTCCCCTAATGTTACCGATTTTTACAGCCTCCTGTGAAAATCGGGAAAGAAAATCAACATTCCCTTGTTCCTTTCCTTTCCGCTGCTCAACTGAAAAACAATAAGGCTGTAAATCTAAAAACCAGTGCATAACCCTAACGTTGGTATCTTTCCTTAGACTTAACCATTTTAGGGGTGCATGATCTGTTACCAGTCCAAATGTTCTCCCTGTAAGATAGTACTTCAAATAAGTCATAACCCACTTAAAGGCTAGAGCCTCAAGTTCCAGAATGGCATCATTCTTTTCTTGAGGAAATGATTTCCTGCTAATGTAAAGCATTGGATGTTCTATACCATCATGGATTTGTGATAACACAGCCCCTAGACCAGTATGTGATGCATCTGTTTGTTGGAAAAAAGGTCTATTTAAATCTCCACTTTCAATACAGGTTCACTACATAGTATGCGTTTTAATTTATCTAAAGACACTTGGTCTTCGAGATTCCATTTAAGTTTTTGAGGATCAGCATTTCCAAACTGGTCTGTGAGAATGAAAGTGGTGGAAGCCAAGTTACGAAAAAATTGTCGGTAATACCGGACTAGGGCCACAAAGGCTCGTAGTCCTTTCTTGGTCTTAGGGGCCTGTGTTTCCTCTATGGCCCAAACTTTCTCTGTTTGAGGCTGTGCCAATCAATTCCCCACAAAGAATCCTAGATATTTCACCGCAGACCTAGCACAATGACATATTTTGGGATTAGCCATAAGTCTAACATTTCTTGTCCTGGTTACCCTATAAAGATGGGACATATATTCTTGCCATGATTTACTGTGAATGATGATATAGTCAATATAAGCTCCACAAAATGAAGCATATGGTCTAAAAACTTGGTTCATTAGTCTCTGCAAGGTAACTGGGGCACCATGCAAACCAAAGGGTAAAACCTTGAATTTAAATTAGCCTATTGGGGTGGAAAAGGCCATCTTTGGTTTATCTACGGGATTAACCGGCACTTGCCAATACCCCTTTGTCAAGTGAATTGTTGAAAGATATACTACATCTCCAAACCTGTCAATTCGATTGCCTATCATGGGCATGGTGTAGCTATCAAACCGTGAAACTGTGTTGACCTTTCTGAAATCAATACAGAATCTCCAGGAATTTTCAGGTTTAGCAACTAATACATTAGGGAAAGACCAAGGGCTTTGGGAAGGTCCAATAATATCTACTTTCAACATAGCCTCTATCTCTTCCTGAATAAACCTTTTCCTACTCTCAGGGATTCTATAAGGTTTCTGATGAATAACCTTTTGTCAAGATCCGAGTCCACCTCCCCTTTCTCCTCACCTGACTCCTCCGAGGTAAGTTCGCAAGGGTCCGTCTCAATCTTGTCGGGCTTCTCCTTAGTCCTTGGCCCCTTGCCTTTCGGTGTTCTGGTCTTCTTTTCGTGAAGGTAAGGTCTGGTCCCTCCGAAGGCCACCTTGACAGAGGAGTGGACCTGTCACCGGGGAACCCCAGGGGGCCAGCCTCAGCTCTAGGGAAAAAGCCCGAAGGCAGAAAAAACCCTAGTCTGTAGATGGGTTCAGAAGATAGGTCCTTTAGATGGTACAGATCTTTAGGTTGCAGTTCCAAGATACCAGGTATGATGACTTACTCAGTGTAGCTGAAGGCAGGAATCCAAGAAGCAAATGCCAAGATATGGAGTGGAAGGGTATCAGACCCTGGGAGAAAGGTAGGTAAGGGAAGGTATAGTAAAGAAAAGATACACAGGAGTTAGATGCAACAGGAAGGGACTACTGTGCCAAGTCAGGTAGAGGGAAGCAGGAATGCCCCAAGTAGTCGGAAGCAGCGCTGAACCACCACGGCGGAGAGGAAAGGAAAAACCCCGCCAGAAGACAGTACGCCGAGAAGGCAGGAAAGTAGGATAAGCAACAGGGGCTCAAGGAAACGCAGTAGCGGCGAAGCGCAGCGCCTCCGCGCCCGTTAAAGAAAGAAAACACCAGACAGAAGGGCTGAGAGAACAGCCGATAGCGAGACCAGCAGGGAAGCTCCTGTTCACGGACTCGGAGCACAGTGCGAATAAGCACCCTTGCGGCCGGAGTTAGGATGTAGATCAGGCAACAGTGGCGTTAAGAAAAAAAGGTAGATTGAAAGTTAGAGCGAGGGAAGAACAGGGAAGTGGAGAGGCACCGTACCAGAATTAGCGGCGGCAACCTCGAACAAAAAGTCGAACGTTAGTGAGCACGAAGACAACAGTAAAGGTAGAGGAAAAGAGATACAGGGAAGGAACAAGGAGAATAAAGACTAGAAGAGTAATACACGGGATGGCGATAATCCAAAAGTCTGAGCGTTGCGAGAGTGAAACAACAGATACAACGCGCCGAGAAGTGGGCAGAGCCAGATTATATAAGCTCCGGCGCCATGTTGGGTGAGGACTCGGCCGCTCACCGCCGGAACTGCCAGCGATTCCAATGTTTCCAATCTTGGATCTAGACAGTATACCCCCTTCCTCTCGGGGTACCCCCCGGCTTGCCCGGGTGAAGGCGATGAAATCTTCTTAAGAACCTAGGGGCATGAACATGGCTTACCGGTTCCCAAGACCTCTCCTCCACGGGATAGCCTTTCCAGTGAACTAGGTATTGGAGCCGACCTCTGTGGTATCTGGAGTCCACCAGGTATGCCACTTTGTATTCTTCTGGAACAGAATGTACCTGGGCTCGACTCTTGCGGATGGGTCTAAGGAACGGGTCTACCTTGTATTCCTTGAGCAAGGAGACGTGAAACACTGGGTGAACCCTTTTGAGATAGTCAGGAAGTTTGAGCCGAAAGGCAACCGGGTTGACCTGTTGGAGAACGGAAAACGGTCCAAGATAACGGGGGGAGAATTTTCCAGCATGAACCCATCTAGGAAGAAATCTGGTTGATAACCAGACTAGTTGTCCTGGTCCCCATGTAGGATTGGAAGCCCTTCTCCTATCTGCCCATCTCTTCTGTGATTGTTGGCTGAGTTGGTGTGCCTTCTTGGCGAGTTCATGAACCTCCTGAAGTTCCTGTAAAATGCCGTCCAAAGCCGGAATCTTAGTGGCTAGGGAGCCAAACCCGGGTAGATGTTGGGGATGAAAACCATAAGTGCACAAAAAAGGACTCATTTGGATAGTGGTATGCAGGGTATTATTGTAAGCGAACTCAGCTTGGGAAAGGAAACAGTGCCATCTCTCTTGTTGTGTACTGCAGAAACACCTCAAGTACTGCTCCAGGCTCGGGTTTAACCTCTCAGTTTGTCCGTTACTCTGGGGGTGGTATCCCGAAGAAAGGGCTCTGTTGATACCCAGGGTTTGGCAAAGCGAAGCCCAGAATTTGGACGTGAACTGAGGTTCTCAGTCAGATACAATGGTCTGGGGTAGACCGTGTAGACGAACTATGTCTCGGAGAAAGATTTCAGCAGTCTCAGAAGCAGAGGGTATTTGTTTAAAGGCTGAAAAATGTGCCAGTTTGCTGAATGAATCTATTGTGACCATAACCACCGTCATACCCTCAGAAGGGGGAAGATCGACGATGAAATCCGTAGAAATATGTTCCCATGGTCGTGACAGTAGGGAATGTTGTTGTAGGAGTCCGAGCGCTTTACCAGTTCGGTATTTGTTAGAGGCACAAATTGAGCAAGAGGTAACATACTGATATACATCAATCTTCAATTTAGGCCACCAAAAGCCTCTTTGCAAGAGTTCATAGGTCTTTCTGATGCCCGGGTGACCCGACAAGGGAGTATCATGGCACCACGAAAGGACAAGCTTCTGGAGATCCTTGGTGGGAATGAAAAGGGCGTGATCATGATAGTACAGTCCATCATTGCCTTGGATGACCATGGCGGGTAGTTCTGTACCGGACTGATAATGAGGTATCAGATCTCGGAAAAAGGAGACAGTGGAGGCTAAGACTTTGAGATTGGGGAAAAGGTGGTCATGTCCATTGTAGGTTCCTGAACTGTCCCCGATACTTCGTGATGAAGTTGAACTGTAAGAAGAAATATGCCCACCGAGCATGCCGGGCATTGGTGCACTCCATTTGTTGTAGAACTGGGAGATTGCGGTAGTCAGTTCTGATCACAAAGGCAGGGGTTGCGCCCTGTAAGAGATGCCGCCATTCTTGGCAGGCTAACTTGATGGCTAAGAGTTCTCTCTCCAAGACGGAGTAGTTCCGTTCACTACTGGTGAGGGTCTTCGAGAAATACGCCACCGGGTGTTCGTAGCTATCATCTGTCTTCTGTAATAGGATGGCACCTACTGCTCCTATCGAAGCATCCGTCTCCAGGATGTATGGTATGGTCTGGTCCAGCTGTACCAAAATGGGAGCGGAGGAGAAACATTCCTTAAGGGTCTGAATAGCTCTCTTTTGTTCATCCCCCAAGGCAAACTTGACTCCCTTCTTGAGCAGGGATGTGAGAGGAAGCACTAGGTTGGAAAAGGTGGGTATAAATCTTCTATAAAAGTTGGCTAATCCTAAGAAGCTTTGTAGCTCTTTGATCGTGCTGGGTTCTCTCCACTCCATGATGGCCTTGACCTTAGTTGGGTCCATCTCTATGCCTTCGCCGGATAAAATGAATCCCATGTAGGATACAGAAGTGGTCTCGAATTTACATTTTTCCGGTTTCACCAAAAGCTGGTGTTCAAGAAGACGTTGGAGAACCTTCCTCACCAGTGACCTGTGTTCGGTTAATGACCGAGAGTATACCAGGATATCGTCCAGATACACCACAACCGAGACAAACAACATGTCTGCAAACACCTTGTCCATATACCTCTGAAAGATGGCTGGGGCGTTGACCAGGCCGAACGGCATCACCCGGTATTCGAATAACCTGAAAGGAGTGCGGAACGCAGTTTTCCACTCGTCACCTTGTCTTATTCTTAGGAGATGGTAGGCGCCTCTTAAGTCCAGTTTGGTAAAATATACGGCTCCTTGCACCGCCTCCAAGATGTCTCGGATCAATGGCATAGGATACCAGTCTCTGATCGTCACCTTATTCAGCCCTCTGTAGTCGATACATGGACGCAGTTCAGCACTGTCTTTCTTTGGTATGAAGAATAAGGAGGCTCCACAGGCTGATCTCGACTCTTAAATGAGCCCGTTTTGGAGATTGGAGTCCAGATATTCTCGCAGGACCTTCCTTTCTGGGAGTGATAAAGGGTACATCCGCCCGAATGGGATCACTGCTTCTGGTACTATGTCGATGCCGCAGTCTTCTGGTCTGTGGGGAGGAAGATCACGTGGTTGGATGTCTATGAATACCTCAGAGAACTCGAGATATTGAGGTGGAACTGAGGCTATGATTGTCGGACTCTGTGTAGGAAGTGGTTCTGCTTCGGGGTGAGTGGAGGAAACCATGCTGTCCATACAAGTTGACTTACAAAAGAGTGAGTTGATGCTCACTCTATTGGCCTGCCAATCGATGTGGGGATTGTGTTTCCTTAGCCACGGAATACCTATGACCAGAGGGAAATGGGCCGCTCTGATCTGATCGAAGACCAGATATTCCGAGTGATGGCTCATCTCCATCCTTAGTGGTATTGATTCTGTGGTGATAGGTCCGGATGACAAAGGTCTACCGTCAACGCCCTCTACCGGAATGGGAGTCGTCTTAGGTTTGGTAGATACGTGGTGTTCTCTAGCCCAGTTCGCATCCATGAAGTTACCTGCAGCTCCACAGTCCAGCATGGCAAGTACCTCAATGGGACTCGAAGGTGATAACCATAACCTGACCTGGAACACCATCAGGCTGTTTTCCTCAGGGTTGTTCATGGTTCTTGAGTGGTAGCAAGGGTACTTGGCACTTCCCCCGAGACTTCCCTTGCTGTAGATCGGGGGTTGAAGTTTTCCTTCCTCCGGGGTGGTACTTCCGGACAGTTTCTCAATAAGTGTTTGGCGGTACCACAATACATGCATAACCCGGTCTCTCTTCTTCGTTTACGCTCTTCCGGTGTAAGGGGTCCCCGGGTAGTTCCGACTTGCATGGGTTCTTCAGATGAGACATTGGTCCGGGTTGCAGGAGAGGGGGTCGGTAGACTGATAGACAGAGGATTGCTCCTGAATCGTCTTCTTTCTTGCCGCCTTTCTGTTAGCCGGAACTCAATCTGTAACGACAAGGTCATCAGTTCTTGGCAAGATACTGGTCGTGCTACACGAGCTAACTCGTCGTGGAGTCCTCTCCGGAATATTGTTTGTTGGGCTGAATCAGGCCAATCTGCCTTAGCCGCTAGTCTCTGGAAGCGGGAGATGTAGGTCTGGACGTCTGTGTTCCCTTGTTCGACATCCAGGATAGCTTCTAAAGAGGAGTAGAACACCTCAGGTCTGTCGATTCGTTCCTTGAAGCTCTCTACGAAACGATCATAATCAATCAAGGAAGGGTCGTTTCTGGCCACAAGAGGAGTGGCCCAGGCCAGAGCATTTCCTGTGAGATTGGCAATGATGAATCCAACCCTAGATCTTGCCGATTCATAGGCATGGGTACGGAAGGCAAAATATACACCACAGGCATCAAGGAATTCCTTCATTCCTCCCGGATGACCGTTGTATTTGCCGAAGGAAAGGGGCATCGCTGGTAGATCTCCACGGTCATCTCTATGTAGAACTACCTGCTGTCTGATTGCTATGTTCTCTGTCCTCAAAGCCTGGACTTCGACTGTGAGGTTCTGCATTGCCGCCACCAGTTCTTGGTATTGTTCCAAGGAGGCCATGTTAGGGTTCGGGCATTGTATTCTGTCAAGATCCGAGTCCACCTCCCCTTTCTCCTCACCTGACTCCTCCGAGGTAAGTTCGCAAGGGTCCGTCTCAATCTTGCCGGGCTTCTCCTTAGTCCTTGGCCCCTTGCCTTTCGGTTTTCTGGTCTTCTTTTCCTGAAGGTAAGGTCTGGCCCCTCCGGAGGCCACCTTGACAGAGGAGTGGACCTGTCACCGGGGAACCCCAGGGGGCCAGGCTCAGCTCTAGGGAAAAAGCCCGAAGGCAGAAAAAACCCTAGTCGGTAGATGGGTTCAGAAGATAGGTCTTTTAGATGGTACAGATCTTTAGGTTGCAGTTCCAAGATACCAGGTATGATGACGTACTCAGTGTAGCTGAAGGCAGGAATCCAAGAAGCAAATGCCAAGATACGGAGTGGAAGGGTATCAGACCCTGGGAGAAAGGTAGGTAAGGGAAGGTATAGTAAAGAAAAGATACACAGGAGTTAGATGCAACAGGAAGGGACTACTGTGCCAAGACAGGGAGAGGGAAGCAGGAATGCCCCAAGTAGTCAGAAGCAGCGCTGAACCACCACGGCGGAGCGGAAAGGAACAACCCCGCCGGAAGGCAGTACGCCGAGAAGGCAGGAAAGTAGGATAAGCAACAGGGGCGCAAGGAAACGCAGAAGCGGCGACGCGCAGCGCCTCCACGCCCGTTAAAGAAAGAAAACACCAGACAGAAGGGCTGAGAGAACAGCGGATAGCGAGACCAGCAGGGAAGCTCCTGTTCACGGACGCGGAGCACAGTGCGAATAAGCACCCTCGCGGCCGGAGTTAGGATGTAGACCAGGCAGCAGTGGCGTTAAGAAAAAAAGGTAGATTGAAAGTTAGAGCGAGGGAAGAACAGGGAAGTGGAGAGGCACCGTACCAGAATTAGCGGCGGCAACCTCGAACAAAAAGTAGAACGTTAGTGAGCACAAAGACAACAGTAAAGGTAGAGGAAAAGAGATACAGGGAAGGAACAAGGAGAATAAAGACTAGAAGAGTAATACACGGGATGGCGATAATCCAAAAGTCGGAGCGTTGAGAGAGTGAAACAACAGATACAACGCGCCAAGAAGTGGGCGGAGCCAGATTATATAAGCTCCGGCGCCATGTTGGGTGAGGACTTGGCCGCTCACCGCCGGAACCGCCAGCGATTCCAATGTTTCCAATCTTGGATCCTGACACCTTTCCCGGTGAGGTACAAATGTGATGATATATCTCTTTAAATCTTCCAGGTTCTGTTCTAAATACATCCAAAAATTGTTATATGAGGTCCATTATGTCTTGGTTTTCTGAAAAGTCAGGAGAAATTAATATGTTGATATCATTTTCTTCAGTTAATTAAATAGTTAATATTATATTTTAGGTATTTTTAATAGGGTCCTCTCGACACTTCTAAAGGAGATTAACATGATAAATATGGATTTTAATCTTTTGATCCGGTTGGGAAACTTTATAATTAAAAGGTCCCATCTGTTCTATGGTTTCATCTGAACTATGCCACCTGGAAAGCATTTTGTTTTCAGAAGACGGAGGTAAAAACAATACCCTTTGACCTACGGAAAAAGATCTCATCACTGCTTTTTTTATAATGCTCCATTTGATGTTCTTGAGTTGTGCCATATCGGTTTGAACTATATTTTGAACGACTGCCATATGTTCTTTCAAGCATTGGGCTGTTTGGGATAATGGGATAGTATCTCTTCCTCTCTTCTCCCATGTTTCACGCAACATGTTCAATACAGCTACTGGCTCTCGTCCATATAACAGTTCAAAAGCAGAAAAACGCGTGGAAGACTGAGGAGTCTTTCTAATGGCAAATAGGGCCGAGGCTATCATAATGTCCCAATTCTTCCCATCTGCTTACACTAATTTCTTCAGTTTTTACGGTTCCAAAATAGCTTCCCATCAAATGGGAATTAGCTATTTCTAGAACAATATTTGTATGACTTTTAGGTACTACAATTTGTGAACGGGGTATACCTGCCGGTCCTACATATCCTCTATACAATAATACAGATTTAAGGGAAAAAAATGGTCCAGCCTTTTTCTGCCCTCATCTTCTGATATTGGGCCTCTTTCCAAGTATGGCTGTCCAGAAATAAGTAGCAACGTGCGGGCACCCTTTCCGGACCTCCATGCCACAATGATGCTGGTAGGGACCACTGTTCCCCCAGCAGGCCTGACCTGCCGGGTTTCCAGGCCCCTACCAGCATGGTTGTCACGGAAACACCCGCACCATTAGCAACCGTGCCGGTGCTTTTGTGTCCCATTTCTATGGAGAAGTAACCATTATCGCCGCCCTTATGATATCCCAGATATCAGGTGGCAGTATGGCTGTTGGAGCGTTGACGGAAATCCGCCGCCTACCAGCGAGTTTTCCGACAACCCCGTAATGAGGCCCATTGTCTGCAAAAAGGGTTCTGCTAATAAGGGATCATTTCTTTGTGCAAAACCTAAGTCACTAATCATTTCATCTTCGTCAACATTGGATTTTACTAAGGCTTTAAAAGAGGTTCCATATCTCCTTCACCAAAACCTTAAGTTCCTTTCTTAGTTTAATCTTTAGTCTTAACTTCTTGGGGTTTTGGAAACAGTTTTCTCAAATATTCCTTGAGCTATTCTTTCTTCTGCCTTGACTTGATAGGGTTTGTTCCCATTATGTTGTATCAATACTTTGACATCCCCCCTGAAATTAGGATCAATTACTCCCACTAATATGTCTAGGCCATAACACCAGGTTAGGCCGAACTTACAGGCGAGTCTGATACATGTGCCAGGGGAAGTAATAAGGACTAAGTCGGTGTATATTAATGGTCTATCCCCAGGTTGGATTAATTCTCCTCTACTACTAAAGATATCAAATCCTATAGATTGCTCAGTAGCAAACGCGGGATCAGATGCCCTTTTAGTAAACTTCTCATATTTAAGGATTCCCCAATGTGTGTCAATTGATTCTGATCCCACTTCTGACACCACATGTGAGGGTCAGAAATGCGAGACGGACAAGTAGATAGTTTTCTCACAAGTAGCCATTTTTATTAAACAATAAGGGTGAGACTAATGCCTAGCTTTCCCTAATCTAACACAGGTTTCCCTGCCTATCAAACTAAGGCTAATGGAAAATGACCTAATGTCCAAAGATATCTGTCCCTAACACTCATACATCCAACAAAAGTGGTCAATAGGTAAGGAAGTCAGGTAGTGGCTGCCTTACACAGGCCATATGGAAAGGGGTACAGGCCAGGGTTTCTTTTATGATCCTCTCTGATTCATCACACTATGCAGGGCATGGCATTCTCATGGTGTAGTTGGTAGGGGATGGTGACCAAAGGTGATGAAGGTGGAGATTGTGCAGAGCACCACACTGTCATGGTGTAGTTGGTAGGGGGTGGAGACCAAAGGTAACCAAGATGAAGATTGTGCAGAGCACAACACTCCCATGGTGTAGTTAGTAGAGGATGGTGACCAAAAGGAACGAAGGTGGAGATTGTGCAGGGCGCAACACTCACATGGTGTAGTTGGTAGGGGGTGGAGACCAAAGGTAACCAAGATGGAGATTGTGCAGAGCACAACACTCTCATGGTGTAGTTAGTAGAGGATGGTGACCAAATGTAACCAAGATGGAGATTGTGCATGGCAAAACATACTCATGGTGTAGGATGGAGATTGTGCAGGTCAAAACATACTCATGGTGTAGGAGGTAGGGGATGGGAATCAAAAGTAACCAAGATGGAAATTGAGCAGAGCATGACACTCTCATGGCATATTTTGTAGGGGACAGTGACCAAGGTAAGCAAGGTGGAGTTTATTTATGACACTTGCATGGTGTAATTGGTAGGGGATGATGTCCAAATGTAACCAAGGTGGATATTGTGCAGGGCACAACACACAAATTGTGTAGTTTCTAGGGGATGGTGACCAAAGTTAACCAAGGTGGAGATTGTGCAGAGGATGACACTCTCATGGTGTAGTTGGTAGGCGATGGTGACCAAAGGTAACCAAAGTGGAGCTTGTGCAGGGCACAACACTCAAATGGTGTAGTTTGTAGGGGATGGTGACCAAGGTGGAGATTGTGCAGAGGATGACACTCTCAGGATGTAGTTGGTAGGGGATGGAGACCAAATGTAACCAAGGTGGAGATTGTGCAGAGTACAACACTTGCTTGTTGTAGTTGGTAGGGGATGTGACCAAAGTTAACCAAGATGATGTTTGGCAGCGCACAACACCCTCATTGTGTAAGTGGATAGGGGATGGTTTCCAAAGGTAACCAAGGTGGAGAGTGTACAGGGCATGACACTCTCATGGTGTAGTTAGTAGGGGATGGTTACCAAAGGTAACCAAGGTGGAGATTGTGCAGAGCACAACACTCTCATGGTGTGGTTGGTAGAGGATGGTGACCAAAAGTAACCAAGGTGGAGCTTGTGCATGGCACGACATTTATGGTGTAGTTGGTAGGGGAGGGTAACCAAATGTAACCAAGGCGGAGATTGTGCAGGGCACAACATACTCATGGTGTAGGTGGTAGGGGATGGGTACCAAAGGTAATCAAGGTGGAAATTGGGCAGAGCATGACACTCTTATGGCATATTTTGTAGGGGATGGTGACCAAGGTAAGCAAGGTGGAGTTTCTTTAGGGCATGACACTTGCATGGTGTAATAGGGGATGGTGTCCAAACGTAACCAAGATAGAAATTGTGAAGGGCACAACACCCTCATGGTGTAGGTGGTAGGGGATAGTTACCAAAGGTAACCAAGGTGGATATTATACAGGGCACAACACACAAATTGTGTAGTTTGTGGGGGATGGTGACCAAAGTTAACCAAGGTGAGGATTGTGCAGAGGATGACATTCTCACAGTGTAGTTGGTAGGCGATGGTGACTAAAGGTAACAAAAGTGGAGCTTGTGCAGGGCACAACACTCAAATGGTGTAGTTTGTATGGGGTGGTGACCAAGGTGGAGATTGTGCAGAGCACAGCACTCTCAAGGTGTAGTTGGTAGGGGATGGAGACCAAATCTAACCAAAGTGGAGATGTGCAAAGCACAGCACTCTCATGGTGTAGTTGGTAGAGAATGGTGACCAAAGGTAACCAAGGTGGAGCTTGTGCAGGGCACAACACTTGCATGGTGTAGTTGGTAGGGGATGGTGACCAAAGGTAACCAAGAGGCAGATTGGCAGCACACAACACCCTCATTGTGTAAGTGGAGAGGGGATGGTTTCCAAAGGTAACCAAGGTGGAGATTGTACAGGGCATGACACCCTTATGGTGTAGTTGGTACGGGTGGCGTCCAAATTTACAGAAGCTCATTGACCGTCCATCAACCCAGGGCTAGAAGCAAATGATTATGTAACACAGCAGGCCAGTATTTACTCAAAATGTTAACTGCCTCAGTGGCCCCTCATACACTTGTTCCTTAAAGGGCTGTCACAAGTATGTTGTTAGGCCACTCCCAGGCAACCAGTGTTGTAGATGGTGGTAATTAGACAGCCAGAGGTACAAATGCTCAGTCATAGGTGCACAATGGTGCAAGATATGCTTCTAATATACATAGGAGGAAGAGGCTGAGGTGGGAACAACAGACTCAGCGTAAAGGGCTGAAGCCTAAGGGTGCAATGGTGGAATCTATGTTCCAGCTTTTTCCAAGCTTTCCTTCTCTGGATGCTGTCCAGTGAAAGTGACATTCCAAACCTAAGAATGAAGAAGCGCACAGGAGTTAATATAGTGAATAACTTTTTTTATTTATTTATTTGTTTATTGTGTAGTCTTGAAGCAAACCTGTCACAAAATAGTAAATATTAAATTAAACTGTAGACAATTGTACAAATTATGCAAACATTTTGCTAAAATTGTGCAAAATTGATAGACCTTTACATTACATCGTCTTTATATCACGTCTTACATAACAATATGATAACATTTGACAAGGATTGCAACAGTCATAACAAGAGTTAAAATCCTAATCCGGAATGCATCTGGTGTTATACAATAAAATCCATTTGTACGGTGTGAAAAACATTTCTGGCTTTCTGACACCAAAAAGATGTATTCAACATGAAGGTGTCTTAAGGATTCAGTCTTAGACTTATTTTTACAAAATCTACATTACCTTTCTAATCTCCATAAATTCCACCCGATTCCCAGAATTTCATTAGTGGGAAGAATATTTAAACTAAGTCTGTCGTCTTTTTGGATAGGGCAGTCCGATTGGATATTTCTGAACCACGCTAAGACGTTTCTCTGAACACGCAATATATCTCAAAAGTTGGTCTCAATTTCTGGCAAGGTGGGGTTTCCTTCAATATAAATCTGGTTTGTGGTGAGGAATTCAAATTCGTCCCACCTTGGTGTAACTCATGGTCTTCTTCCATGATAGACTATATTTTCTTTAAAAATGTGAGTCAAGAAGACATAGGGAAACTGGAAATAAAGCATACCCATGTGAATGATCATTCTATTCTATCCTTGACACTTTTGGCTAGGTCCAGGGTAAGGGCTGTGTTCGTCTACATACAATAGATTTTGAAAATGTTAACAACAGGCTGATGGGTTGGGTGGACAACTTAAAATCGGAAGAAAAATCTAGGAAAGTTCTACCCCGGTTGTTCCCAGATCTTCTGGCTAAATTGGGTGCCATCCACTTTGAAAAATGCTGTGGAAGCCCAGACCTTTTGTGCAGCAGGGCATAATCAATCAGGATTGGTTCACAGAAATCATGAACTATGAAAATCAGTTTGACAAGTGAATAAGCAAACAGGTCAGGGTGGGGCAGAGAAAATGAAATTAAAAAAGACTCTAATACAGAAATATCCAATTTCAATAAAGAATCACAAGCTCTGGAAATACATTAGTATGAATCAGAATTTCTTAGAGAAAATTATTAGAAAGGACTCATAGTCGATCTGGTGGATCTTAAATTACAGGAGCGAGTCCCAAGGGAAATCTTAAGCCTACTGTGTTTTTGAACAAGGGTGGGTAGATTCTTACTGTAAAAAATGTGAAAATGATATTCAGATACCGACGGGAACGGACATGGTTCTGTATAGTCAGGCCTCATGGTCAGTAAAATTTGAGCGGTGTGATATAATCGAGCTCATCAATAGATCTAAGAATTTGCGTGCTAATGGTCCTGATGGCATGGGAATTGGAGTATGTAAGAACAGCCCGGTTCTTTGGGCTGATATTCTGTATATATTATTTGAACACATAGCAGCCGAAGGCTGCTGCCCTGATTCTTGGTCTGAGTCAGTTATCTTACCAATTTTCAAAAAAGGAAACAGGGAGAACCCGAGGAGCTATCACCCTATTGCTTTGATTGATAGTTCCTCAAAAATCTTCGCTACCCTAATATTGAGGGAACTTACCACCCGGGCAGAAAAGATGCATCTATTCAACTCCATGCAAACAGGGTTTAGGAAAGGGGTGGAAACTATCTTGAGTGGATTAGCACTCTCTTCTTGCGTTTCTGATACTGGGGTCAATTTCGGTCGATCGCTGTATGCTGCAGCAATAGACCTTTCCTCTGCCTTTGATACTGTTAACATCAAATTACTTTGGAAGAAACTTACCAGTTGGGAGATCGATCCTGGTCTTCTTCACATGATTCAGATGCTCTACACTGGCAACTCAGCTAGGGTCAGATTGAACACTCTGGGGGACCTGTCAAGGAGTTTCCATCTGGAGAGCGGCATCCGCCAGGGTTGGACTGGTGAATCTTAGAGACAGGAATTGGTTTAAGATCTGTGAAGCTAAGATCTTAGAACAGGTTTTAGGTCTTCCCTCTTCAGTACCTATTAGCATAGTGAGGCTGGAGTTGGGGTTGACCTCCTGGTGGGCACAATATGTCAGTCGATCCCTGTCCTTGTGGAAGAAGTTGGAGAGATCCCCTCCCGATAGCTTGGGGTGCTATATCGGAGACCAAATGATGAAGGGTGCTAATATATATCTGAGAGCTCTTAAGAGAAGGTGTGAACTCTTTGTGAAGTAGGTTGATATACATCTCGAGGACTCGGACTATAGCGTCAAGAAAAAAAACCAAACATGGGATAAAGTCAGAGAAATTTGGGAGACAGATTTTGTTTAAGGGGAAGGACATTTTTGATATGCCGGTTCCCGGTAGAAGGTTGTATAGAAACAAATTCCCCTCTCATGTATTTTCTAGTTGGTACCTTAAGTTTCATTTGAATTGTCTTCTGACCCTTCAGATTATCGGACCGAAGTTGGGTCTGCCCAACAACCTGAGAGGCTGCTGGATGTGTGGGGCTGCTCCTCTCGAATCTTTATTCCATTTAGTTTTGGAATGTCGTGCGTTCACTCCCTCTCGTATTGTAATGTTGGGTTTGTTTATAGATACTCTGACTCATGTAGTTTCTGATCAGCTATGGGAAAGACTGATGTCTACTTCTCAATTAGGCCTAATAGTGGCTTTGGTGAGGTTACTACAGTGTATTTTCGGAAGCTCTCCAAAATAATGAGGCAGGGTGAATGTGATTATTGCGAGGGCTGGGATCATTAACCAATTTGCCTGGAACCCCTTCTTTCTTTTGGGTTACCTTTCACTTGCTGTTTTGTTTTGTCTTGATCCTTTAATATTGTGTTGGGGCTTTTCTCCTCCATGAGATGAATATAAGGGTTATTAAGTATTGTTTTTAAGTTATGCCTCTTTGGTTCAAATTTGTTTTTCAAAATTATTTGGTGGTTTGTCTTATTGACTTGTCTTTTTATGAATCTGAATTTGTATTTTGTGTAAAGTACAATTTGTACTAATAACACAATTTTAAAACGTTTATATTTGGTGCATTCTTCTTTCATTGTACACCAATCTTTAAGCCATCAAAGTATTCGGCTGTTATGTTCCATTGGTTCACATGTTCTTTCTCTCTCTCATTTTCTGACCTCCAGAGGACAATGAAACCTGCAAGTCGGACGGCAAGGGGAACCTGTCGGAGAATAGTGAGGACCCAGAGCCCGAGCGCAAGAAGTCCGGAAGCCAGTCGGACACCGAGATGAACTGCAACGAGGACGGCAACAGCTCAAGCAACGCCGAGAGCCAGGATAGCGAGGACAGCTTTGAGGCCTCAGACTTGGAGGGTGGCCGAGCTGCCGTGGAGGGCGCTATGCGCATCAAGGTGGAGCGCTATGCGGAGAGTGAGACGGAGCTGCGGCTGCACCACTGTCGGGCCCCGAGCTCCGACAGCGCCAAGGACTCCGACAGTGCGGCGGAAGTGAGCGGCCAGTCCGCCGGCAAGCACCAGCGCCGGAAGCGACGACGGAAAAAGCAGAAGGTGGGCGGCAGTGCCACCCGCCCAAGGCTGTCCAGTGCCTCCAGCCCCAATGGACTAGAAGCAGCCCTGGGGGAGCCACCCCGTCTGCTCCCTTCACCAAACAGTGCCTCAGTGCTCAAGATCAAGACAGAGATCTCCGAGCCTGTCAACTTTGACAACCACAGCAGTATTTGGAACTACCCTCCCAACCGGGAGATCTCGAGGAACGAGTCCCCCTACAGTATGACCAGGCCCCCGAGTTCGGAGCACTTCCCATCCCCACAGGGCAGTGGCACTTTACATGTTTCCATTCCAGATTCCGTGCTCACGCCTCCTGGCACGGAGAGCACAGCTGTGCGCAAAACTCAGTTCAGCACTTCCTCTAGCACGGCCTTGGCCTCCGTGTCCTCTGACCCCCTATCCCCCCCTCTCTCTGCCTCACCCCGGGACAAGCAAACAGGGGCTGCTGGCACTTCCAACTCATTGCTCTATGCTGGGGACCTGGAAGCCTTGCAGCGGCTGCAGGCGGGCAACGTAATGCTTCCACTGGTCCACCGGGTTGCTGGCACCCTGGCCGCCACCAGCAGCACCGCCCAAAGGGTTTACACCACTGGCACTATCCGCTATGCCCCTGCCGAGGTCACCCTGGCCATGCAAGGCAACCTTCTCCCCAATGCCCATGCTGTGAACTTTGTTGACGTCAACGGCCCCAGCTTCGGCCTGGACCCCAAGACCCCTATGGAGATGTTGTACCACCATGTCCACCGGCTGAACATGTCGGGTCCCTTCGGCAGCGCTGTGAGTGCTGCCGGCCTCAGCCAAATGCCCGCAGGGAATGTCTTCACCACAGCCGAGGGGCTCTTCTCCAGTCTCCCATTCCCGGTGTACACCAATGGCATCCACCCCACACAGACTCTGGAGAGGAAGGAAGACTGAGTATGACCTCATCACTGTGCTCAGGGCACTGCCCTGCAGGCAATCACTGTCTGGTGAGGAGGACTGGCAACACAGAAGGGCATCTCCTGTCCATGTACCAGCCACTTACTCTTTTGGTGTGAGGGCACATGAAGCAACATGCAGAGAGGAATGCGGTACCTGGGGGACCACTCATCAAGGGGGGCTCCTGACCACAGCCTCCTGAAAAGTAGCAGCTCAGCCTGTGCACTCTTCCTGGGAAGGGATGAGATCTCTCTGCACATTGGTGCGGTGCGGCCAACACATATCTGGTTATTTTTGGAATGTGGGGGGGGGGGCATACCCTTCGCACACTTTTTAAAGTCCTCACTGGTAAGCAGGAGCCAATGAGGTCAGAGGGATCCCAAATTCAGTTCACCTACTTTCCCCATCCCAATATCCCTGGTTCCCGGCTGTCACTCCTGTCCCATCCCAGGGGTCTGCGGGGATCAGGTTTGCTGGGTAGTTCATAGGTTTCTGTTTGCATGTACACTGCCATCTGTATCTTTGGGAAAGGGCTGAAAGCTTAGTTGTGTCAACTAAACTGGGCCCCAACACTCAGGTGCAGAGTACTAGGGTGCTACAAGCTGCTTTGCAAAAGTAGGAAGCACAACACCCCCCACTGGGTAGACATGCAGAAGCCACACGTCAGCCAGCAGTAAAGGCAAGTTCCCTGATTTGCCACAAAAGAGTGGTCTGGAGGCTAAGGGGACCATTAGTCCCTGCAGATCTTGTCCCATCTCAACTCTTCCCTGCATTCCTTCAGTAAATGCAAGTTATTGCAATAACCTTTCAATGACCTCCCAAATGCTCAGGGGATGGCTTGGTGAGTGTCCCCTTCCTCCCCCCTCTCCTAGGGGGGAGATGGACGCACTGGCCCTGGGTGCTCTTGGCGATAGGTCGTGCCTTCCGGTCTACAGAGCGGCGGCACCCACAGTGTGCAGGAAATATCTCCTTATCCAGTGCTGAAATGGGAGCTCCATCCCTTCATCCAGACCGAGAATGTAGGTTTCGGGGTGACCTATTCCTCTCCTGGACAGGGCACTTCTCCATTGGCACCTTGGGAGTTCACCCTTCCAGACAGCCCTGTGGGTGCAGGAAACAGGATGCCGTCTTCCCCTTTCCAGAGGCCCCTCGGCCCGCACTCCAGCCAGTCTCATTGCAAGCTTGAAGAATGGTCACTTCCTTTCTTGGATTGGAGCCCCAGAACAGGTTGTTTGGCCTTCAGATGAGTGGCATGCCAGCCTTCTGTCAACTGCTGCTGCATTCTTGGTTCTCCATTCCTCTTTCTCCTATTGCGTCCGGGGTGGGCAGGCAGACAGTGCTTTCAATAGGCAAGTGCTCTCAGGGTGCAGGGACCCGCGCCTTGCCTTTCAAGGGGTCTTCACGCACATTTCAAACCAAGGCTCCAGTATTTGAAATGGGATAATAGCTGCACTTCCAAGCAGTATGCATGCATGCTGACTCTCAGCTGCACTTCCGGTGAAGATGAAGGCACCCTGAGCTCCAACTGCACTTCCAAGGAGGATGCAGGCACCCTGGGATCCAACTGCACTTCGAGGGAAGATGAAGGTGCCCTGAGATCCAGCTGCACTTCTAAGGAGATGCCGGCATTCTAGGTCCAACTGCACTTTTAGTGAGGATGAAGGCACCATGAGATCCAACTGAACGTCCAGTGAAGATGATGGCACCCTGGGATCCAACTGCACGTCCAGTGAAGATGAAGGCACCCTGAGATTCAACTACACTTCGAGGGAAGATAAAGTCACTATTACATCCAACTGCACCCCCAAAGAGGGTGCAGGCACCCTGGGATCCAACTAAATTTCCAAGGTGGATGCAGGCACCTGGGATCTAACTCCACTTCCAATGGCGATGAAGGCACCCTGAGATCCACTTACACTTCCAAGGAGGATGCAGGCATTCTGGATCCAACTGCACTTTTAGTGAGGATGAAGGCACCCTGAGATCCACCTACACTTCCAAGGAGGATGCAGGCATTCTGGATCCAACTGAACTTTCATTGAGGATGAAGGCACCCTGAGATCCAACTGAACGTTCCATGAAGATGAAGGCACCCTGAGCTCCAACTGCACTTCCAAGGAGGATGCAGGCATTCTGGATCCAACTGCACTTTCTGTGAGGATGAAGGCACCCTGAGATCCACCTACACTTCCAAGGAGGATGCAGGCATTCTGGATCCAACTGCACTTTCAGTGAGGATGAAGGCACCCTGAGATCCACCTACACTTCCAAGGAGGATACAGGCATTCTGGATCCAACTGCACTTTCAGTGAGGATGAAGGCACCCTGAGATCCAACTGAACGTTCCATGAAGATGAAGGCACCCTGAGCTCCAACTGCACTTCCAAGGAGGATGCCGGCATTCTGAAATATACCTGCACTTCTCCAGAACATGCATACACTTTTGCAATGTTGCTTACTTGCACACCTCAAGAGAATGCAGGTGCTTTGAGATACATTTTAAACATTCAGGAGAATAAAGGTGCCCGGAGGTCCACCTGCATTTCTCAGGAGAATGCAGGCCTCCCTCTTGTCTCACCTGCATTTCTCAGGAGTATGCAGGCCTCCCTCTAGTCTTACAGCTGCATTTCTCAGGAGAATGCAGGCCTCCCTCTTGTCTCACACCTGCATTTCTCAGGAGACTGCAGGCACTCTTGGGTTTAAACAATGACTGCACTTGTCAGATATAAGCTCTCTGAGAAATCCAGTAACTGCACTTTTGAGGGTCAGGGCGCGGTGAGAAGCGGGACCCCTGTACACCTATTGTGACATGTAAAGCACTGCCCTCAGTGGGAGCCCTGCTGCCGCTGACCCACAGCACGCCACTGATTGGCCTTTACTTCCAGGGAGGTGCAGATAGAGCAGAAAGCAGGGGTGTCCATCACTGGAGACCATCCCCTCAGTGCTTCATTCGGTCCCATTGAGGGCCCCATGCCGAAGTAGTCTGTGGCCCTTCCTGCCATTCCTACACTACCTTTAGGTCTCTTCTCACGTGTACATGTATCTCTTGGGTTCTGATGCAAAGTGACTCTTTAGGAAGTGATGGCAGAAGTTCTGGAATTCAATGTCCCCTTGGCTGCCATCACTACAGTGCTATAATCTCCCAGGCTGCAAGCCACATATCATGCCATGCCATGTGCCACAAGAGTCTGTGATCCCCATGTGCCACAGGGTCTCCCAGAGTCTCATGCCATGTTAGGCACCATGCAATGCCAGCCTTCGTGACATGAACGCATGGGGTGACTCATGTCATCTGGTAGATCACTGGGGCATTGCGCCCACACGCCATGCCACAGGAGCTCCTCTATGGCTCTGCCAGGTGCCATTCGATGCCATAACGTGGTGGCCACGCGAGCATACAATATCTTTAGCTCCTACTATATCCTACTGTCTGCCATAGCATGGGTCTACCAGTGAAGAGGTGCTATATCTTGCCGCCACACTAAGTCACATGGGTAAATAGCATCTTGCGCCATAACAGCCCCCATGCCATGCCAATCTTTAGGCCACAAAAGCACGTGGTGCCCAATGCTTATCTGCAATAGCGTGCACAACAAGAGCTTGTCGCTGCTCCCACTCTGCCACAGACCATACCCGCCGTGCTGTACCCCACAATTACCAATATGGGATCAGACCAAATTGCACCACTGAAAAAACACCACCCAGGACACTGATGATGCACTTCAAATCATGGGCAAAGGAGATGCATGCCCCCCCACCCCCGCCTGTCCTCCTCAAACTCTCTGCCAGAATCAGCACGGTTGACCACCTCAGATTAACCAGCCTACTTGTGAACAGAATGGGCTTCTCTGGAACAGTTCTCAACTGGTCCACACCTTCAAATCCTCAATGTACACACGCAGCCGTTGTGGTCACTTCTTAGTGACCCCAACATCTCACTCCACCAATACGCCGATGATACCCAAATATGCCTAAAAGTCAGTGTTAGCCCGGGCATGTCACACCTCAGGAATTGCCTTAGCCTTTCCAAAACTGGATGACCAGCATGTACCTGAAACTCGAATGCCCCAAAGCTGGAATGCTTTCGACCCGATCACCCATATAAGCGGGATACCACTCAAGTATGGCTAAATGGAATGCACCTTCATGGCATCGCATCTCGCCTGGTCCTGACTGCCCAATCACTTGGTTTCCCAATAGACAGCATATGAGCAGAAAGGACCAGACCGCCTGCTCTAACCCTCCTCCGGAAGAAAAAACCCTCCCTTCCAGCCAAGGGCTTCAGAACCTCAGTCCAGACATGTGTAATCTCTCACGTCGATGGTGGGAACACCTCCTCGCCGGCGTTCTGATGACACATCTGTTCCCCTAGGGTCACCCAACTCATAACAGGAAACAAGCAATTCACCCACATTTCTCCCATCCCAATGCAACTCAGCTGGTTTACCCTCCCAGCCAGAATATTATTAAACATTACCTACATTTCCTGTAAGGCAACAACGGTCCATGCCCCTGCCTATCTAGCTGCACTACGGTCTAGTTCAGGTGGGCCATCAGGAGCCAGACCATGGCTAGGCTCGAGATGAAGCTGTCGCGCAAGGAGAAAAACAGGAAATAGGCCTTCTCTTGCTACACCCCTGCCTATTGGAACACCATCCTGGTGGCAATCTGGGCCGCGCCAACACTTTTGCACTTCAGGAGGAAGTCACATGAGCATGCCCAGCAATGTGTGAGGACCAGCACCCCCTGCAGCCACCTGGAGCGCGACCTGCGACTATCATGCCATTGCCGACACACAATGTGGCCTTACCCTGTGCTTGCTGCTTTGAGCATTCAGTGTGATGTACTGACATTAGGCAAGCTCCCATGGCCACCAGACGACTTGCAGTCTAAGCTGAGGAAGACATGGCGCTGGGGCTGGAGCTGGAGCTGGCCCTTGTATCTTCCAGTAGGGGACAGCTAAGAGGCCTCCACCCCTGTGCAGTGTTATCAAATGCTTTAGGCAATGCTCTATCCCAATGGATGAAGCATAACTACTCCAAGAGGCTGCCAAAAGAGTAGAAGCAGCTCCATATCATGTCATATAAGAGCACTTCCTGTTACAGTGATAGTGAGGGTCCCCGAGAGGTGGCATGTCCTCACCCCAGTATGTGCTTCCACCCCTAAACCTGCACCAGAATAACTCCTAATACAGTGACTAGCCAGCTCGATGAGATGCTTCATCCTAATAGTAACACCAGTGGTCTGCCAAGTGCTCCTGTGCAGGGCGTAACACCCTCTACGTTATGGCAAATCCGGCTCCATTTACCCCAGTTTTTTTCCAATTTAGTGCATTTGTTCTCCAAAATGTGTTTATTGCGCTCTCCATAATGGATAACGCCAGGCCCTCATAAAATCCTGGACAGATCACTGACTGTGGTATGACCGTGCCACATAAGATGACAGGGGCTATTACATCCCAGAAGACCTTACCATATGATCCATGGTGTCAGGCAGAACTTTCTCATATGGCGTGGTGGACGTGTTGGCCCTGCATGCCACCTTATGCCACAGTGTGGCATGGCATGATTATGCTGCACGGTGCCTCGTGATAACCTTAAGGAGGGTGCTGATGCCACATGCAATAATACAGAAGATGAACCCCCTCTCCTGCAACAAGTTCATGCTAGCAACCCCAACTACACGTCGTGTACAAAAGGTCACACTTGGATTCTGTTGCTGTCCCTCTGGGTTGCTGTTAGCAAGACTGACTTGGAACGACGCTCTGATCTGGCTTGTCCCTGATCCAGAGATACTGGAACAGCCGTCCTAATGCAGTACCTCTGGGACTTAACAACATGCAAGGCACCCTGACACCTTAATGCTGCAGCAGGCTGTGTAAAAAAACAATTCCGATACCGTGTGGCAGAGGCTATGATGCGACGTGGCACCTTGCATCGGAGTGTGGCAGAAGCTATGACGCGACATGGCACCTTGCATCAGAGTGTGGCAGAGTCAATGATGCGATGTGGCACCTTGCATCAGAGTGTGGCAGAAGCTATGATGTGACGTGGCACCTTGCATCAGAGTGTTACAGAAGCTATGATTCGACGTGGCACCTTGCATCAGAGTGTGGCAGAAGCTATGATGTCACGTGGCACCTTGCATCAGAGTGTGGCAGAAGCTATGATGCGACGTGGCACCTTGAATCAGAGTGTGGCAGAAGCTATGATGCGACGTGGCACCTTGCATCAGTGTGTGGCAGAGTCAATGATGCGATGTGGCACCTTGCATCAGAGTGTGGCAGAAGCTATGATGTGACGTGGCACCTTGCATCAGAGTGTGGCAGAAGCTATGATGTGACGTGGCACCTTGCATCAGAGTGTTACAGAAGCTATGATGCGACGTGGGACCTTGCATCAGAGTGTGGCAGAGGCAATGATGCGACGTGGCACCTTGCATCAGAGTGTGGCAGAGGCTATGGTGCGACGTGGCACCTTGCATCAGAGTGTGGCAGAGGCAATGAGGCAATGATGCGACGTGGCACCTTGCATCAGAGTGTGGCAGAAGCTATGATGCGATGTGGCACCTTGCATCAGAGTGTGGCAGAGGCTATGATGCGATGTGGCACCTTGCATCAGAGTGTGGCAGAAGCTATGATGCGACGTGGCACCTTGCATCAGAGTGTGGCAGAGGCTATGATGCAACGTGGCACCTTGCATCAGAGTGTGGCAGAGGCTATGATGCGACGTGGCACCTTGCATCAGAGTGTGGCAGAGGCTATGATGCGACGTGGCACCTTGCATCAGAGTGTGGCAGAGGCTATGGTGCGACATGGGACCTTGCATCAGAGTGCGTCAAGGCAATGATTCCATGGACTGCCTTTTGCGATGATAATGCCATATGAGTCTGTAGGGTACACGGATGCAGGGGTAATGCATTTTGTATGTCACAGGGCGGTAGAGCAACTGACACCATGTGACACATTATGATAGAGTGTAACAGTCGACATTGAATGATAAAGTGTGGTAGTGGTATAGTACACGATGCTTAGTGGTCTGTCACTTGGACACATCGTGGCAGAGGCTGTGGTGCCTGGTGACGCATGTATGGAGTGGTGCGGCATAAGCCAGCACATTCTGTGCGTTGGGCCAGAGAGTTACCCCACTTCTTATGGCATGATATGCAGCTTGCACCCTGCATCCTGGACCCTCCCCTCTGGCAGTCCTAGACAGGTTTGGGCATGGTATCCTGGGCTTTGTTAACCTTTGCTGTACTTCCTGTTTACCTCCAAGCTAACACAGCTCACCTCAGCTCACCTCAGAGAGGGGCCTGGAACCTTGCTAAGTGTCCTCATTGGCGCCCAATGAGATTGGGTGCCAAGAGGCCGGCTCCAGCAGCCCCCTCCCCCTCAGTGTAACTGAGGCTAATCTTACAACTGTGATTAACTCAGCAAACTAGAAACAAACACGATTAACATGCTGATTTTATTTTTGTTACATTTAGTGTAGAGGAAAGGTTGTATATTTTGTGGGTGGGTGTTATGGGATTTTTCGGTCAATGAAAACTCTTAGGAAAGGGTCTGGTGAGCTTATATGAAGTTGCAAACTGCACATTAAGTGGGTATCATAGAGTGGAGCAGGAGATATCTCTCGTGTTTGTCAGTCTGGCCAGGCGTCACTGTGTGGCCGGCGTCCTTCCTTCCGGCTTCTCCCAGGTCTCTCCAATGGACAGATAAACTGTGATGTGTGTTCTCATGTGTGAAGCAGTGTCTCTTCGCTGTCCGTTGCAGTCTCAATGTGTGTTTCCTATATGCAGTATATACTGGGCTAATGTAGCTGTTCGGTGTCCCTCGTCTGTTCTCTGTGCTTCCCGCTCTCTGCCCGGCCTGGCGCTGCACCACCCGGGATTGTCCTAGTGAACCAGTGAACCCTGGGGGGTTAGTGAATAAGTTCTGTGTGAGGGGATCTCCCTCTGTAACGTCACTTTTATATGCTGCTTTCACTGTCTGTAACTTTTTGGGGGTCTTCCTTTGGGGGTCTGTTTCTGATTTATCGTTGCTGTTGTGTGATTTCGGCCTCTCTGTGTCTCTGTGTCTTGATGTCTCCCCTGCCAACAGAGAAAATGGACTCTTATACTATCCAGCGGTGAACGGACCCATCGTACACCCAGGGCGGAGGTGGGCATCTGGCTGGCACTGCCCTCTGGTGCCACACAGACATGCCAGGGGCACTCCGCCCGCACCCTGCCAATCAATGCCACATTGCCTCAGTTGTGAACATTCCCAGACCTCCTCTGCTCAACCTGGGCCCCAAAGCACCGGCTCTCTAGACTGGATGGCATAGAAGTATCAGCATACAAGGGCCAGTCTGCTGCCTGCTTGCCAGGCTGTTCAAAGAACTAAGGCCTGCTCTTCTGCACGCCTTTCAGGATTGTAAAATAATTAAAGACGGCTCCTTTACCTTGCATACCATGCTGATCAAGAGATATTAACCACCTGAACATTAGGTGCTGTTGGCGTGTCTTGATGGTGAAAAGTTAGTTGTTAGAAGCCATGACAAAATGGGCATTCCATATGATGAGCAAGCAACGTAGGAGATGGAGTCACAGCAAATGTCCCTGGTCCCGGGCAGCCATAGCTGCCCAATTCAAGGCAGTGGCCCTTATGCTGTAAAAAGTGGGCCATGGAATCGGTTCCGCTTTGCTGGTGCACAGTTGTGGTCTATGTGATCTATGGACATTTGGAACTATTGTTGAGAAACAAGATAAGAGGCCTGCTCATACAGTCTTTATCAGTGCTCGGACTGTCAGCCAGGGTGGTTTTTGAACACCCCCCACAGCCAAGTGCCATTTTCCGAAGGCTATTCATGAATAAATGTTGATAGACTTTTGCCATACCAGTTAATGCCATTTCCAGTAACCATGCGGGGCTCTTTCTGTCCAATGTGGGTGAGAGTAGTCTATTCCACAGCCCGTGCCAGCTACTATCGGGCTCAGTGATGGGGCCAGAAAGGCAAATCCAGGCACGGAAATCTTGGTAAAATGCGCATGGAAATCCAGCCCTTGAAGGCCGTGATCAATGGCAAACCCTCGCCCCTCTTCCCACCGCCCAGCCTTGAGCAGAGGAATCCCTTCCAGCTATCCAGGGGCAGCTCCTGTGCGCTCCCCATTTCGTCTTTCTGTTTGTTGAGGTTTCTATTATCCGTTTGTTTGTTTTTATTTTAATTTTTTTACTTTTTTATACGTGTTTCTGTGTTGTGTCGAGAGAAAAATATAATGATTTAAAAAATGACCATTTCTGGTGATTTAAACTAACTGATAATCACAGCTGCTGTCTAAAAATCCATAGTGTTTAAAAAGAATGATGACAAGGCGAGGTAAAGAAAAACCCTGACAAAATGTGAAAAAAACAGCCCCCTTGACTTCATTACCTGTGAAGACTGTGTCTAAGTGTGTTTTTAACTATTTCTTGTGAGATAATGATTGAAAAGTCTTTCTATGAAGAGATATGTGCCAAGAATATACAGGTGAATTCCAGAGAGCCGGATTCTGGGATTCTGTGATCGTATGAACCACAGCAGTGTTACCGATTCTACCACATAAAAAAATTAAAATGTTAAAAGTGAAAGCCATTGTATATTTTATTTTTTTGTGTTCAAATTTACAATTACATAATCTCTAACCTGGCTAATATTTTTGTGGCAGCCTTTTTTTAATTTTCATTTGTTTTCCATTAATCATTGAAAATGCTGCAGGAAGATATTGGTACAAATTTGTTGTACATAAATCACTTTACAGCAGGGTTCTTTTTTATACTTTTCTAGGCTTTTCATACACTCCCATACATGGTTGTCTTTTTTATGTAACTTAATTTTTTTGCCATCCCGCAGGTGCCATTTTCCATAATAAAATGTGCTCTTGAATTTGTTATCAAGATCCTTGCACCTTTTTATTTACACATTGTGCACCATCCAGGCTGGGGAATGTTAGTGATGCTTTCTTCCCGTAGGAATTTGCAGCCGTTGGAAATGTGGATTCATAATGGCAGATCGTCATGGAGTAAATACAAAATGCTGTCATCGGACCAGTAACAAAGAACTCCAAAGAATGGTCCTGTTTTACAATTTACATTTTAATACTTGTTCCAATTAAGCTTCTCAGACTTAAGTGTGGAATCCATTGGTTGGCTTAAAAATTGAACCTTCTTTGGCAAAATACTCCAGTTTACAATGTTTGCTGCTTAACATTTCAGAATTTGGTTTAAAACATTTGTGGAATGCTTATATTCTGCCCACTGCACGCTGTTTTTCTATTATAGAAAAACACAGATTTATTTCCAAGTGCAAATTGTTTAAAATGCACAATTGGTTCAAATGAAAGATGTGCACAGTTTAAAAAACTAACAAATTTGGAAGCATTGCTTCAAGCGCATACAGAATGTTTAGTTGTTTACACATTTCTCTAAAATATAGTTCACCAAAAACCTTTTAAAAATTCACTAAATACTTTTAAAACAGTGAAGAGATTATGTTTTGGAGGTGGCTACTCTTCCTTGAATAGATCCTCTGAAACATTTCTTATTCACATTCATTTCCTTAAACGTTAACAAGATTATTTTAAAAAGTTCACTTAATTATTTTAAAAGGTGGATGTGATTCTTTAAAAAAGCTTTACACAGCTAATTTAAAATGTTTACAAAATCTAAACATCTTTTCATGTATATATTTAAGAGTTCAGAACATAATGTTCGCATCTTAGCAGAATTATTATAATAGCACACACAACAAAATGTTCAAAGAATTACTTTCAAATGTTCAGCAAAGTATTTGTATGTTTACAAATTTATTTTGACATGTTAAAACTAGTGTACATGATTATTTGTGTTTCTCCAGCATTGCATCTTTCATGGATTCACATGTTTTTGAATATTTCCTGTCGTCAATCTAGAAATCCTCTGTAACATTAAAGCAGTTTACCTTTACCTTTTGTAAACTGCTTGTCACTTTAGGGCCCTATTGGAGTCATTTTGGGTCATACTGCCCACAGCCAATTACACAGGTCACCTTAGCACCCCTGCACCCCCCTGGTGGCCATTTCAGATTTGTTACCACACATTAAGTGGAACAATCTTCCCATCGGCCTGAGAAAGGAACCTTCCTATTGGACCTTTAGAAGAAACTTCAAAACTTGGCTCTTCACCTACAGCTCCCTGAGCTAAAACACTAAGGCATTTTGATACCTGTCTCCTTTGCTCCCTTCCCCATTGTACTTTCGTGTGTAAAGCTCCCTGAACTAATTGTAATTGGTTATTTATGACGTGCTTAATAGCCAGAGGTTTCTAATCGCAGACCTGAGGATCATACCTGTATTGCTTTGTGGCATCTTGCTTCCAAGACAAGCGCATTGCCCCTGAGCTATCCTCCCGAGACTAAGACACGTTGATCCCTTTCTACTCCTTTCCCTCCCCCTTTATACTTGTCTGTTGTATTATTCTTTAACCCAATGTAACTAGTGTCTAGATACCTAAGGGTTCAGTGCACTCCAACACATTCAAACATAAATAAATAAATAAATAAATAAATAAGTGTTGAGAGTCCTCAAGAATTTCTCTTCTACAATTTTGATGATTTGAATCTATTTTTTATCGTATTTTCCATGAAATCTTCAGGTGTGGTGCTGCATTGTTTCTCGCCGATGGCAGTGCAGTTTTGGCCCATTCCATTGACTCCGGATTTCCAATCTTGCATCTGAGGCCCACACGAGTCCGTCGGCATTAGACAGACAAGAGGCCTGTAATCTGAAAAACATTTACGTCAAGGATCTTCATGTACAGTGTCTTTACTGTCTTTCTCCGGACCATGACTTACACAACTGCACCATCTGGCAGTCGTTCTCATCCAATATCCACAAGGACAACCACTGCAGGTAAGTGGTCTGGCTGGATGATGGTATTGGGACCTCTGCCAGGCACAGCAGGCCCCTAGATCGCACTCCCTCTTCGAAGAGGCTGAGGTCCCATGAGGAATCGTCCCAGGGAAGCAAACAGGAAATGGACATCGATCACACACTCAGGCTGCTCCCTTGTTGATGATATTGTTGACGGCCCTGTCTATGCCTATGGTCATTGACTACTTTGGCACCAAAAACTCCTTCATCGACAGCTTCGTCATCCAAACACCCTTCAGAAAAGTGACGTTCGTCCACGGCTGCAGTTCATCATCATCAACGACCCCGTCAATGACTCACAGTTGCCCCAAATCCTGGTCAATGACAAAATCCTCATTGATGATGACCACCCCGCCAATGACTCAGTCAATCACCTCATCGATGACCAGGACAATTACGTCAACTAGCAAAGCTGTTCCTTCGACCACTAAGTTGATGACCAAATCTTCATCAGCATTACCTTCTAGGCCTACGCTATCACCAAGCATGTCTGCATCATCGACTGCGCAAGTACAGAAGCCCTTGGTTTTCACGTTCCTAAAGGAAGTTTCGGTGGACAAAGATGGCCCGTCTGCTTTGTCCTACCTCCCCAGGCCAACTCGTGCTCAGCCAGTGTCCTCACTACCTCCTTATGTACTGTCTGCAGTTCCCTGTCTGTTTATGGCCTCTCCTGCACAACTACTACGGCAAGGGGGTGATTCTAGCAAAGTGGCTCCAGAGATGGAGTCTTCAGACAAAGAAGAAGAGGAAGCTGTTGTTAACATGTCTCGCCCTGGTCTACCAAAACAAGGCCTTCCTCTACCTCAAGGGCCCACTCCAACCCTTCCAATAGCACCTCAACCTTCTCCGAGGTCTCCTGTCTCAAGGGACATTTCTTCTGGCTCAAGAGATGTGTCAATGAATATACTGTCCACACTACAGACACTAGTTTCAGAGCTCCAACATCAGTTTCCAACTGCACCATTCCCTTCTACAGTGCCACAGGTGTTGCTAGGTCTGGAAAAGGTCCAGGGCTACGCTAATGTCGGGATACAGGGCTAGCTAGCATTTGTAGCGGTATATGGAGAGACAACCCTCAACACAGGTGAGTTTCTTTCCTCCCCTATCAAGGTGTCACACAACAGTTTAATGGATTATTTTCTTTAGCCCTACTTCCGACTCCTATTGAGCAACTTAGATCCCTCCCCCTGTGCCAGCAATCAGCAGAGAACCAGGCCGGTGTGCAGAAATATATATATATATTTCTGAGGCTTGTGGAATCTGCTTAGATCACATGCTGTGCATAGGCCGACATCTAGTGGAAGCTGCGGAGTATTACAGTTTGTTTTTCGAAACTCGAAAATGGGCGTCGACACAGGCGTGCCAGTAATACTATCCCTAGTGTGACGTCCACTGTACCCAAGATCCCTAACGCGTCTAGGATCCTCAGATTGTTTTTTTCCGCCATACTGGTCGGAAGCATTTTGCGGAGTCCCCTGGCCTTAGCCATACTTTTGCTAATTTATAATTCTTTATTGACATCCTTCCCCACCCCAACGTCGACCCTCGACACTCGACGACGGCTGGAGAAGACATCGACCGTCGGCTGCTGCACGACGGATCTGGGCCTCGGAAGGCCGCTGGCCTCGGCCCGGGCCTGGTAGGCCGCTGGCCTCGGCCCTGCAAGTAGGGAGAGTGGGGGGTGGTACATACTCTTCACTCTTGGTATATAGGTACACCTTATATATTTCCTACACTTACCAGCCCGCTGCCTCAAGGTGCGTATGGAGGGTACCCCTTTCCAATTCTGCCCCAAGTGCAACCGCAAATACCCTTGGGTCGACAGGCACGCCACGTGCAATCTCTGCTTGACGAGGGACCACCCCGAAGCGAACTGCAGAGCGTGTAGTAGGTTTAAACCTAAGACACTTAAGGACCGTTCGACAAAGCGTTGGGCCCACCACGCCAGGCAGGCGGCCATGGCAGCGGAGGGCGCCTTCAGCGATGGCAGCGACGCCGTACTTTTGGACGGCGAGGGCATTACGGCGTCGAAAGACAGCCGAGCGCAGGTCCCCGACCTCGGAAGGTCGTCCGGCAGGGCGGCTATGGGGAAGACCCCCGGCGACGCAAGCGCTACACACCCTACACACACTAAGCACACTAAGTCCAACCGAACCTCGACGACGTCGACTTCTCGGAAAGAGGCACAGATAGAACGGTCCGACTCGGTGTCCTCTGGGCGCTCTCGATCGAGATCGCCTCATGACGCAAGGCAATCATCCACTCTTGCCAAGAGTGCCTCGCTCCCTAGACTAACGGAAGTTCGATCGTCGGAGGACGAAGACGACTTCCACCCCCAGGCCGCGCTCCAAGAGACAGAGCCCGCAGTTAACACCAGCGAGGCCCCACGCTTGAAAAACACAGATACCTCTTCCGAGCCTCGACGCCAGGCGTCGAAAGTCTCCGGGGCCTCCAAGGGACAGGGAAAACATTTTTCCACGCACAGGGAGGGGGGGAAACAGCGGAAAGCACATTCTTCCACTCCTGTAAGACCATCCTTTCCCCCGAAGCAGACAGACAAATACAAGTCTACTGAGAGATCAACATCCAGCAAGGGTACCCTTGATAAGTCCCCTAAATTGCCTACTAAAGTCATCCCCTGTTCCAAAGAATGGTCCAGTGAAGACATAGACAGGGTCATGTCAAGGATGTCTTCCTTGGCAGATTTTTACGACAAGAATCCAGAGCATTTCCTCTCGTATGACCCTCAGGGGGCCACACCCTCAGGTTCCACTGATCCTATCCCCCTAAGTAAAAAGGCCCGGTTCGAAAGACCTGAACCCTTTGAGGTGCAGCCTTACTCTACTCCATACTCTACTCCACACCCCAGGTACCAAGGAGAGCCTTTCCCTGAGGGGGACCAGGAGTTTGAAATTATGGAGGAACAAACCGGGACGTAATACTATGCGGATGATGAGGACCAGGAGGAGGGAGAAGATGAGCAGGAAATTTACAGAGTAGATTCCCCGGTAGAGAACGAAGCCCCAATTACCGACTCGCCAGTCGATAACCAGCCCCTCCTTAATGAGGTTCTCGCTCGCGTGGCAGAACATTTTTACATCGACACCCACGGTGTACAGGAGGAAAGGGACTTCGCAGAAGAGTTGGTGGGAGAGAGGAGGCCGGTCGCTCAGACCATCCCTATCCTTAAATCCATCCAACGAAGAATAGATCCGTCCCTGGTGAACCCAAACCTCACCAGAGCAGTCAACCCCAGGGTCGAAAAACTTTTCCGGGCAGCCCAGTCTGACCCTCTCTATATAAGAGGACATCTTAAACCAGACTCCCTAGTTGTTACCAACACTCGGAAGAGGGCTGGAACACCTTTATCTTCGTCAGAAGCTCCTCCCGACAAGGAGAGCAAGAAACTTTTCGGGTTTGGCAGGAAGGTAGCCTCAACGTCCGCCTACCAAGCAAGGATTGCTAACTCCACCACCCTGTTGGCCAGCTACAACTGCCATCAATGGGAAGAGGTCGCGGCACTCATAGCCTCTGCTCCTGAACCGTTAAAGGGCCAATTGGTTCGGATCTCGGCAGAAGGGAGAGCCGTGTCTGGTTGCATATTGAAAGCAACTTTCGACGCCGCGGACAACGCAGGGAGATTGATAGCAGAAGGTACTGTTATCAAAAGACATGCGTGGTTACGGCAGTCGGGGTTCAAAACAGAAACTCAGGCTTCATTAATAGACAAGCCGGTGGAACCCGATCTATTGTTTGGGAAAGCGGTCGAAGACGCACACAAAAACGCCAAGGACGAATACGAAACACTGAAATCCCTTGGCCAACTAACCAACAAAACCCCTAACCAGAGGGGGAACAGTAATTTTCGTCGCCCACGCGGCCAAAATTCACAAAGAGGCAACTATGCCCAGGGACAGGGTACACAGTGGAACAACAGCCAGCAGTCTACCCAAGGTTACGGCAGGGGTAACAAAAGAGGTCGTGGGAGAGGCAGAGGCAGCCCCCGGAACCATCCTCCACGACAAAGAGTACACTCCTTAGAACATCAGAAGATCCTTCTCGAGGAGATCGCCATTCTGCTAGAAAAGGTCGCGATAGAACTCGTCCCAGGACACCAGGTAAACAAGGGTATCTATTCAACTTACTTCCTTGTGCCAAAGAAAGATTTGACAATGCGCCCAGTATTGGACTTACGGCCTGCCAACAAGTATGTCAAGCCCCAAAAATTCCGTATGACCACGCTACAAGAGGTAATCCCCCTCCTAAAAAAGGGGGATTACATGGCAACCTTGGATATGAAAGATGCTTATTTTCATATTTCCATGCTCCCGGCGCACAGAAAGTACTTGCGCTTCAAGGTGGACAGTCGCCACTACCAATTCAAGGTACTGCCCTTCGGGATAGCTTCAGCACCAAGGGTATTCACCAAGGTACTGGCGGTGGCAGCTGCACACCTACGCAGGGAGGCAATCCCAGTGTACCCTTATCTGGACGACTGGCTCATAACGGGGGAAACCCCAGGAATCTGCAGGACAAACATTCAAAGGACTATCGACCTCCTCCACGAGTTAGGCTTCTCAATCAACGAGAAGAAGTCAAGCCTGGTGCCAAGCACCTCAAAACAGTTCCTAGGAGCAATCCTAGATACTCAGAAAGGGTTGACCTTCCCTTCGGAAGAGAGAATTCGGAATATACTACTGCAAATTCCACATTATCAGTCCGGTCAACAAATAACGGTACGCAAAGCAATGCGGTTACTGGGCATGATGGCGTCATGCATTTACCTGGTCCCCCATGCGCGACTGCGCATGCGTCCCATGCAGGAATGGTTGGCGAAACAGTGGTCTCAGGCAAGTGGTCAGTGGGACGATCTAGTGGTCGTTTCGCCAACACTTGTACAGAGCCTACACTGGTGGACAAGAGAGAATCTCGCAAGGGGAAAACCCTTTTACGATCCCAAAGTACAGGCAGTGGTGACTACAGATGCATGCCTGACTGGGTGGGGAGCTCACCATCTCCACCACACAGCTCAGGGTCTCTGGTCTCACTCAGTAGCCAAGAACCACATAAACCTGCTAGAGCTTCTGGCAGTATTCAGAGCGCTTCGGGCGTTCGAGCCCCATCTACTAAACTTGTTGGTGCAGATCCGGACGGACAGCACGACAGCCATGTTCTATCTGAACAAGCAAGGAGGGACTCGTTCGCCAAATCTGTCCAAGCTTGCCCAGAAAATCTGGATATGGGCACTCAAACGGAACATCTTCCTGTCATCGCAACATGTTCCAGGGGAGCTCAATTCCCTAGCGGATGCTCTAAGCAGAAACTCCCTCCCAGAAGAACACGAATGGGTCCTTCACAGAAAGATCGTAGAAGATCTCTTCTTTCAGTGGGGTTTCCCCACTATAGACTTATTCGCCACAAGCGAAAACAAACAATGCCCAGGATTTGCATCCAGGTTCCCCCAGCCAGACTCCCAAGGGAACGCCCTGTGGATGAACTGGTCAGGGATGTTTGCGTACGCTTTTCCACCAACTCCTCTCATCAGGAAGGTGGTGTACAAGATGAACAAGGAATCGATGACGCTCATCCTAGTTGCTCCCATGTGGGCGAGACAACCATGGTTTCCACACCTACGCAGGATGGCGGTGTGCGAGCCCATCAAACTTCCAGCCTGGTACAACCTACTGTCCCAGCAACAAGGTCAGACAGTGCACCAGCAACCCAACTCAATGAACCTAGCAGCATGGCTCCTGAGGTCATAGAGTTTGGACATCTCAATTTACCAAAGAGGTGTATGCACATCCTAAAAGAATCCAGGAAACCAAACACAAGGCACTGTTACTTTGAGAAGTGGAAGAGATTCGTTATTTGGTGCCAGAATAAACAAATCAACCCTGTTAACTGCACTCCTTCCAACATTGTGACATACATGCTCCACCTGCTGGATGCAGGATTGGTTTTTAACTCTCTGAAAGTACACCTGGCAGCCCTATCGGCTTACACCACATCCCATAACAGGGTGTTGTGGTGGAAAGTACCAGTAGTTAAAGCCTTCATGGAAGGAGTAAAGAGACTTCACCCTCCTATTTCGAACCCACCGCCAGGATGGGACCTTAATGTGGTGCTAGCTAAGCTCATGGGCCCCCCTTTCGAACCCATGCATAAAAGTAGTCTCAAACACCTGACTTATAAAACGGCCTTCTTAGTAGCCATTACCTCTATAAGAAGGGTCAGTGAAATTCAGGCTCTGTCAGTGCAGGATCCTTTCTTTACTATCCACAAAGACAAACTGGTTTTACGGACACACCCTAGGTTCTCACCTAAATTTATATCAAAGTTCCATGTAAACCAGTCCATCGAGCTTCCGGCTTTCTTCCAGAACCCGCAAAGCTCGGCTGAGGTGAAACTACACACCCTAGATGTGCGTAGGGCGGTCCTCTACTATGTAAATAAAACCAGACCACTAAGGAAAACAGATCAACTGTTTGTCTCCGTAGCTACAGGCAGAGAGGGAGATCGCGTCTCTAAAGGCGCTATCTCGAAGTGGATTATCAACTGTATACAGCTGTGTTACTCTCTTTCTGAAAAAACTCTGCCTTTTACGCCAAGAGCCCACTCTACTAGAGGCATTGGGGCCACTCTGGCTTTCATTGCAAATGTTCCCCTCGACACCATTTGCAAAGCAGCTACTTGGAGCTCTATTCACACTTTTACTCAGCATTACTGCATTGACACTCATTCCAAGACAGATACACAAGTGGGACAAGCGGTTCTAAGACACCTGTTTGCTCATGACCCTTCTCACATCCCACCTCCTTCTTCTGGTACTGCTCGCTAATCTATGCACAGCATGTGATCTAAGCAGATTCCACAAGCCTCAGAAGGGATACATTACTCACCGTAATCGTATTTCTGCTGCTTGTATCTGCTTAGATTCACATGCGACCCACCCTTCCTCCCCTCCGAGAGAAGGCGCATGATTGCTTGTAGTCTTACCTTTCTGTCTATCTGCTTGGATTACCTGTACTCACGCTACTCCTCATGCTTCCTCATGTCAGAAAAAATACAATCTGAGGATCCTAGACGCGTGAGGGATCTTGGGTACAGTGGACGTCACACTAGGGATAGTATTACTGGCACGCCTGTGTCGACGCCCATTTTCGAGTTTCGAAAAACAAACTGTAATACTCCGCAGCTTCCACCAGATGTCGGCCTATGCACAGCATGTGAATCTAAGCAGATACAAGCATCAGAAATACGATTACGGTGAGTAATGTATCATATATATATATATATATATATATATATTTATTTATTTAAATGATCAGTTTAATGAAAAGCACACTAAAATTACACATACCACTTTCTCTGTGGCAGAAAACACGGCTTCAATTACAAAATACACTTTTCTGTAGGATATTACTTTTAAACACACTTTTTCAGCATTTTACTTTTGTCTCACAAACATAGAAAAAAAAGGCCAAATAAACGGGTCAAAACTCTTTTCCCATGAACCCTGTTGTATGTTGAATTTCAATAAGAATGATATGGCACAATACTAGATCATAATCTTCAACATTTCTTGCTGAGTGTTTAGGGTTAAAACACAGGCACAATTTACGTTTTATGAAAATTATTCCACCTTCAAGGCTGGATACTTGGAGTTCCCTGCACCCTCAAAATGCTAGTTGTTTGAAATTACAGATTTGTATAAAACACATGTCGATATTGTTCAATGGGAAATTACACTTGGTTGCATTTCACTTGGCCAAACACTTCTCCCCCCAGCACTCAAAACCCAGGCAACAAATACATGCAACATGCTTCTGTTTAAAGACCAGGTTTAGGTAGTGGGGACAGTTTAGGAATAAGGACACCCGTGACTGAAATGCCAGGATTAAAAATTGGGGACAGTTATTAATTTCGTTTGTGGGGCCAAGGGCACCCCTTTGTTAATATAATATTGAAAGAGTGGTGACAATTGGGAATTTCATTTTAAGATAAGTATACCTTTTATTTAGAAGTCAATTTTTGGGAATGGGTTTCAGTTGGGAATTTTGTTTTAGGGGCAAGTATCTTTTGGTTTGAAAAGCAAGGTTTGGGAATGGAACAAACAACTTTTTGTTTTAAGTGCGAGATTTGGGACTGGTGACAATTATCAATTTCGTTTTGGTGCCAAGGATGCCCCAATTACTTTAGGTGGCTGTAACATTTTTCCTGCTAAGAGAGAGGGTGAACGTTTTGGATCCTTCCAAGCACCCCCCTGTGTAAACTATTTTAGAGTTAATTAAATTAGAATACAGTCAAATATGCTAATTGTCTATACCATTCCCCCCCCACCCCACTAATGGAAGGGAACCCACGAATGAAATGGAATAGGTTAATTAACTAGATCCCCACGCTGACATTTTGTTGGACAATCTACTTTTAGAAATCTCTGGGTTTGGCACTCATGGAGACTGAGCAGGGTTTTGCTCTTTGGGAAAATACAGGATTCTGACCAGCACTTCAGTCAATGAGATCCCACAGCAGTCCTCCGCTATGGCTCCAAGTAAGTAGCACAGCCTCAGTTCTCTGGTCTCCCCAGCAATGGATATCTCCAGCCCTGTTCTAATACTTCCACCCAGATGATGTTTCAGTAGATCTCCTTTGGTGATTTGTAGCAGTTCCTCCCTCTTCCATAGTGCAAGACCTTTTTACTCTCTAAGCCCCTCGCATGCACAGTGAACATTAGGCAGTGCTAACTTATGAGCTCGCAACCAGGATTGGACAGTTACATTCTCTTCACCCCCGAAGTCCAGCCCCTCTCTGAGGATTGGTTCAGAAGTATAGAACACAAATATTGCAACTACCCTTCGAGATTGAAATGTTTTTTTCCATTTACAATTTTACCAAAAGTCCAATGTGGCAAAGCTTGACATTTTACAGATAAATATGCCAAACTATATATATATATATTCAGCTTCAGCTAATCATGGCAGATTTGATAAAATGACAGCCGTGTTCGCACCATGTTCCAAGGTGCACTGTAATTATTTGCTCTTTACACAAAAAGTGTAATGGTTATTATTATGAAATGTAATCTCCAGATATCTAATGTTACTCTCCATCAGCTCACCAATTTCCAAATTCCAAATATTTTCTGGGAAGCTAGAAACAGATTTCAGGTGATAACATGATTTGCAAAAATCGCACGTGGATCAAATTTACATCAAAATAACCAGCATCTTACTAGCTTTCAAATGACATGTGAATGGACGCAGCGCGACCTATTGTTTCTGAGAAAGTCACTCGTTATGATAGTCCATTTGAACTGATGGGAAATATTCAGCATGTATGCAAATCTTAACTCCCATTTCCCCATATAGCTTTACTTTCTCTCGAACTGCTGCAGCCTCTTAGGCTGCATGTTTGTTTAAGGCTGGGGCAAAAGCCATTAGTCTTTTAATCTTTGAAAGTTGATGGGCTGAGGGGATCCTTATCATGCAGCAGACAGTTCACCTCTGCCCTGTGAGGCCATCCAGACATCTGGCATGTTGTCCTTTAATCTTAAATTGACCACAATTTTGATCTCAAACTTTATATTTCTAAGCATGTGCCCCATCCAGGGCTGGGTCTGTGTTGATCTGGCCCTGTGGTAAATACTTTGGTGTACATCAGTTTCACAGAGATTTCTCTTCCAGATAAGGTGCCAGGCAGGGCTTGAAAATCTGCCCAACAACAAAAAACATGGTCTGTCTCGGCCCTAAAGGAGATTTACATGTGACCTATGGAAACAACATAGCCTTTTCCAATTGTTGCTGGTATTTTGCATGTAAAGCATATTGTACATTTTAATACATTGCATCTTACCACCACACACCAAGTCTTTTCCTGATATATTTATTTCAGCAAGGGACATTTTTTCTCATGTCTTGATTTAAAACTGCAAAACGCACATGCAAGGCCATTTTAGTTGCAGTATTTGAAAACCCTGCTTTTCATGTTGAAGGGGCCTTTCATTTTCTCTTGCAAATGCGAATTAAAGGCTACTTTTTCAGTTCAACCTTTCCCCTTGTAATGCAAGATTTGCCTTTTGATTTACAGTCCGTGGCCATAGCCAAATAGCATTTTCATTTGATCATAACTCTTCCTTGTGTTACTTGCAGAGAAACACACAGTCTGCGTTACAAGGCCCATTTTCATTATGGAAGTTTTTTTAAAACTGGCAGGTCATTTTTCCAGTGGACCTTTCAGTTATATTTGTTTGGGCTGTGATTAAACCCCATAAATCCCCCTGGTTCTTTCATGATTCTTTTGTGGGGAAAAGTAGGGGAGATTTGGGTTTTCTTCCAAAGTGCTTTTTAAAATTTTCTTTATCTTTATTGGAGCGGCCGGCTACTTTCTCTTCCTTAGTGAGTGTCACAATTACACAGTATCAGTTTAACTCCAAGTACTCACCAAGGTAGTCTCCTGCCATCCATGGACTGGACATTTAGAATACTCACCAGGTACTTGAGTAGTCAATCACTGCAAGTGCTGTGCAGGCAGCCTTTACTCCGATGGTCTCTGGTCTCATCTAACAAAAAGACCTTCCCTATGATAGACCTCACTAGTTGTAAGTCAACACAAACTAGAGGAGTAGAACATGTTAAAGGGCTGGGGTCAATGCCCGCAGGAACACCAGGCGAGGGAAGCAAGAGGCCCACAGGAGCACCAGGCTATGAACGATGAAGAAGGTACTGATTAGTCGTGTCTTATGATATAATATTATAATCCCCATAAGAGAGAGAGCACTGACCTGGGTGTGGAGGAAGCCCAAGTAGTCAAGCACGTCTTCAACATAGTGGGAGCGGTCTTCCCTGATGAAAAGAAGGGGAGAGTTAGGGATGATGCCTAACCTATACCTTAACCTACCTCCCAATCCTGCTTCCTAAGTAGCCAGGAATGAATGGAGTCTTACCAAGATGATAGTTGTAGTCCGGTTGTAGTCCAAAGAGAAGTCCAGGATAAGAAGAGGGAAGATGAAACGAAAAGGGAAGGAAGGTTAGTGAGGGACTACTGCCGAACGGAACGAGGGACGCACTAGAGCTGGGATGGTTCACACTGGTGTATCTGCAGAGCGTCCAAAGTCACGTGCACATTACAACTTTAAGGAAGAAAAGGTAATCCAAAAAGACAGGGTCTAAAGAAAGCAAAGGAAGCTGTCATGGTAAAGATGGCCCCCCAGTGTGTAGCTGTAAGCAAAGGAGAGAGCAGGAGGAATCCCCAGAGGGATAGAGCGGCTACGCCATGAGGGAGGGAGTGGACGAGTGACAGTAGGGAAACTGGGAGAAAAGAAGAAACTCCCACAGAGCACATCCAAACAGTCAGTGTTGTTACCGTGTGGTCAGGTGCTTTTTTTAAACGAAATGCAGGCGGAATCCAGGGACAATCTGTAGACGGTAACAAGGCGTGCTCTAGCAAGATGTGACGGCATCGACAAAGGTAATCCAGAAGACGGTCTGAGTCATAACTTAGTAATTCAGTACAAAACCAATAAGCGTGGGCAAAGGAATCCGATAGCAAGCCGAGTCCAGCAGTAAACAGGAATCTGAAACAAATCACTAGAAAGAACTGAACAAGAGAACTCTAATAAGGAGCACCCGCTCGTGGACTGTGCGGTGCTTTATGCTTGCCAGTGAAGGAACGCTGATGAACCAACGCTGTGTTTCGAGACACGTGATCGCAAGAGGCCATAGAACGCAGCATTGTACCAAAGCATCTCGAGGATACCATCCGCTGCCATGGCAACTTGCCCATTAGTTTCCACTGAGAATAGATAGGGCTCGCCGCGGCCTGATAACGTAGTGAATGTCGGAGTCGCTGCACTGGTCTGGAGAGGGCGAGAGGACGGCGTGACACGACAGTGAGTGGGTGCTCTGGTCTCCACTTCCATCTGTGTGGTCATGGGAATATGGGATAGAATCCCCTCCTTCCACCTTCCCAGGATCCCTGCGGTCAGCCCCAGACTCCCCTTTTGCCTTCAGGCTGCAAGTGAAGGAATTTAGTTATCTAGAAATAGGAAGAAAAGAGAGGTTTAGTACTTTTTACACAACGTATTTCCCCGGAAAATAGAACATAGCATTCGAGAAAAAGAACATTGCACAGATGTAACATTTCAGAACATAAACATGACACATTTTGTTTCTTAACATTTCCACAGAAGATGAATTAAACTTCTCACCTGTTATGGGTCTCTATCCAGGGTTTCCATCCTTTCCTTCTGCTCCTCTGATGGTTCCTCTACTCGACTTATTTGGCTCCTCAATTAGTTATAAGGCTTGTCTTGCATGACAGCTTTTCAACTGATTGATGTGGACCCATTTTTCTTCCACCTGTTCTCCTTTTGGGATCCAGATCTTTTAGGCAACAGATGATATTTTACCTACAATTTCAAAGGCACCATGCCAAGACGGAAGGAATTTCCGCCCCTTGGTCTGATTCCTTTGAAAATTGTACAGGTGAACCTTGTCACCTACTTCATACTCCTTCTTTGTGGTCTTTAGCTCATAATATGTTTTCATCCCTTCAGCCGACATTTCTAAATTGGGCTGAGCATAAGTAAAAGCATGCTGAAGGTGCTTCCTTACATTTTTAATTTACTCATGAATAGTAGATGCATTTATCAGTGGCTGCTCCTGAGTTCCGTAGAGCAGATGCTGAGGTAACACCATTTTTTTTCCGGTTATAAGCTCAAATGGAGAAATGTTTGTTGCAGAATACAGTGTAGACCTAATAACCATCATGACAAGCACTAATCGAATCTCCACACTGGGTCCAGAGTCTGCCACAAACTTCTTTAAGATGCTCACAATTGTCTTGTTTTATCTCTCAACACCCCCCACCCCCAGCCCCTCACTCAAGGCTGGGCAACATGTTCTTGTTTCTTCTAGAGGAGCGAATCACTGGCCAGATGAAATTGACTTGCAAATCTGACCAAGGCAGTGCCATTCCCCTTTTTTGTAGGGGAGCTCTGTGTGTGAGTGAACTGGGTTGGAATAGAGCACACCAGACACCCCTTAAGGTAAATGTTGAGGTCCTGGTCCATGTGTGGCCAGTAAGAAACCTTGCAAAAGGTTTCTAATGTCGTATGAAACCCCCTATGACCAGCAATAGCTGCATCATGGGCATGGTTCCACATCCAGCTTCGGAATGAGGTCGGTACCACCCACTGGTCACATGCAGATAGGGCTCTCTGTGCCAACAAACCTCCTTGGATCCGAAGCATCTTAAAAAACGCCATCAACACCCGGAGATCCTCTTTACCGGCATGCCCTTCCACTATGCCATGTAGCCACATCTGTTTCACAGGGAAACCAAGAAAGGAAATCGACGTTCCCCTGGTCTTTACCTTTTCGGTGCTCCACAGTGAAACAGTAGGGTTGCAGGTCTAGGAACCATCGCATAACTCAAGGGTTAGAGTCCTTTCGCTGGCTTCTCCACACTAACGGAGAATGATCTGTGATGAGTGTGAACTTCCTTCCTAGGAGATAGTATCTTAGATGGGTGATGGCTAATTTGATGGCAATGGCCTCTAATTCCAACACAGAGAAATTGTTTTCATGTGGGAAGAGTTTCCAACTAGTGAATAGGATAGGGTATTCTAATCCATCACAAACTTGGAACAAAACTGCTCCTAACCCTGTAAGAGAGGTGTCCGTTTGTAACACAAACTCTTTAGAAAAGTCTACTACCTTTAGGATCGGGTTCTGGCACAGGGTTTGTTTTAAGCTGTTGTAACATACATCATCCTTGTCAGTCCAATTAATCTTCTGGGGTTCGGCGTTCTTTAATTTTTCTGTCAACCTAGCTGTTCTGTCCGAGAAATTAGGGATGAACCTACGGTACTAACTGATTAACCCTAGGAATGCTCTGCGGTCCCTCTTGGTTTTAGGCATGGGGGTATCTAAGGCGGCTTTAACTTTTTCTCATTGGAGCTGGATACTGCCATTCCCTACAAAGAAGTTGAGGTATTTCACAGCAGATTGAGCCAGCTTACATTTGGATAGATTGGCACTTAAGGCGGCCTCTCTGAGGGCTCTCGTGGTAGTTAAGCCCCGCAAAAATCAGAGTAGGGCTGTAATATCCTGTCAATAAGCCGTTGGTAAGCCAAAAGGAAGGCCTTTGAACTGGAATAGTCCCAGGGGCGTCCAGAAAGTTGTTTTTCCTCATCAGGCCCATGTACTGGGACCTGCCAGTACCCATTGGTTTAGTCTAAGGTTGGTAGTAAGGTGGCATTTCCGAGTGTATCAGTCAATTTGTCAGTGCGTGCAATGGGGCAGGCATCGAATTTGGAAATGGCGTTGACCTGTCAGAAGTCGATGCAAAACCTTGAAGAGGGTTCGATATTAATTGCCCTTAGCATTTTGTTCACTTCCTCAACCGCTATCTGTCTACGGGCTTCCGGAAGTTTATAAGGTTTCAAATGGACCATTTTTCCCTTTGAAGTTCTGATATAATGATAAGTGCCCTGCACTCTCCCTGGTTTCTCACAGAATACATCGGGGAATGTTGTGACTAAGGGGGTAATTCATGGAATAAATGTGCGCCAAAATTTGTGGCGCAAGCTGGTGCAAGCGTGAAAAAGCTAGCACACGCGTGCGATTCGCACGCGTACGATTCATGCAAGGCCCTGCAAGTGTTTTTCCCGGGATGTGCGCCAAATCTGCGCTTACCTTACACGTCACTGCGACTTTCCAAACGCGTCCGCAACATGAACGGGGAAAGCGCACAACTTCTCGCGAACACACCTAAAAAGGGGGCGGAACACAGGGAATGGGGAACAACATGTGAAAATGTAGGCGTAACGTGGGAAGTACTGCTGGGAAACACACGCAATGCGCACATGCTAGTGAACAACATGTATTCATGGAATTGAATAGGGAAAACCCATGCACGTCAAAACACACGCACATGCACAAATACGTCTGCCACACGAAAGCAGGCGGAAGCGCCCCCGCGCAGCATAAAAAGTGCGCGCAAACAACAAAGAAGCATATACAGCTACAATGAATGTCCCATTCCTCGCAGCAGTGATCGTGGGGCATCGCATGAGGAGGAGAATAGCCAGGCACCACATTTTGTTGCCCAGGACCAGCCTTTTTGGGATGCCTGATGACATAGGTTTCCACCTCATATCATCCGAGAGCTGGTCACTGAGTGGGAGGATGAACTCACACCACCCACCCTGTGCTCCCAAGCATTGAGCACCTTGGAGAAGGTGCTCAATGTACTGCATTTTTTAGCCACTGGGTCATATCAGCAGGCAACTGCCATACTGGGGGGCGTCTCACAGCCCACACAGTCACGTTGCCTACACCAGGTGTTGGCAATCATCACTGCGCGCCCCTCAGTCCGCAGGCACATATACATGCCCAGAACACCTGCAGAAAGACAGGGCGTGTTCCTGGACTTCTACAGGGTGGCACACTTCCCCAAAGTGCTTGGTGCCATAGATTGCACCCATGTGGCCCTACGTCCACCTAGGGCCACTGAAAACATCTACCGCAACCGCAAGCACTGGCATTCCATCAACGTGCAGGTTGTATGCGATGCCAAGGGAATCATCACCTCTGTCTATGCAAACTATCCAGGGTCCACCCATGACAGTTTCATATACAGAATGTCCACCCTGAGCTGGGCCCTGGAAGCTGGCCAGCATGGCGACACATGGCTCATAGGTGAGTACAAATGCCTGTGCACATGCATGCATGTCACACACAGACAAATACACAAGCCCAACTAATGACAGCCATTATCACCTTACCAGGGGACAGTGCCTACCCTCTGAGCAACTACATGATGACGCCAATCCGGAACCCCACCACACCACCCCAGGTAAAATACAACGCAGCCCATATTGCAACCAGGGCCATAGTGGAGCGCACATTTGGAGTGCTCAAGTCACGCTTCCGCGTCCCCAACCACACGCACGCTTGCTGCACATGGATGGGGAAAGGGCATGTGGCGAGGAAGCCCGTACCCAGCTTGTGGCCACATTTTTCACCTAAACTCCAACCCCTGCGGAGTGCACACTGGCCTGGCACATACCAGGTGACAATCGATGATGAGAAAGAGACAGTTAACTGTCACAACCTTACCACCCTGAGAATGTGTCCACAGAAGTTCCACATTGTGTGCATCCCTAGCTACTTAAACACAACCAATCCTGTGTGACCAAAAGGAACACATGCAAGGTGCACATCCCCACCCCTGCAAAACAGGGCATGAAAGTACTGATATGCCACCCAACCCCTCCCAACCCCTCCCAACCACCATGATCCCGGTCTGCCACACCATACCATGGTATGCAACGGCAAAACATCAAACCATATGCACAACACATGACACAATAGTCATGAAGTGGCACGTGAGAAATGTAAATAGGCACCAGATAATTACACCTGACATGGAATCTGAAGAAATGACTGACCAAAATCTCACACCCTGAAAACGGTGGCACAAATGCTTGGCACCAGTGGTGTAAGCAACAAAAGTCAGAATACCTGTTGCCATGCACATTGGACAATAGCAAATTGGCATTACAAACTCTGTGTGCTGCGTGTGTGTCCCCTGCAACACACCGCTCACCGGACATCACAGTGAGTGTGCATTGCGTTGGGGAAACCCCTTGAGCATCATGAAAAATAAGTACAATCAACCAAATAGTACCCTGTCATGCATGTACACGATCAATGAATCAGAAGTAAACATGGATTGTAGGGACACAGCATGCCTGAAAAGGCAATCTGGGTGCACGTGTGTGCATGGTGTTGCCGTAGTTGGTGTGGGGGGGTGTTGCCTAAGTGTTTGTGTCAGTAGGGACATGCATCGAATACATGCATGTCAAATGAAGTGAGCCTCAGTGTCATGTACACAGCACATGTGAACATTGCACTCAAGGATCCCCCTGTGTGTTAAACCACACCAATCCCCTGACACCTCAAAATAAAACCCAACATAGGATCAGCCATTGACCAGCAGAACATATCATGTACAGAGTACCCCACATCGACAATGGCAGACATTGAGCAATCACTGATGCATTGAAAATCCTTATAGGCCCTAAACACAAAGTGCAGCAAAGCGCCTCAAGGAGGGAGGGAACAAGGGAGAATAACAGTACATTCCTACAAGTTATGTTATGTTATGTTATTTTGCATTTATATAGTGCCTTATATACCATTGGTATGGTCTGAAGGCGCAGGTAGGTTGAACGCCCTTGAGAACCGAAGTTCAGGTCAGTAGAGAGATTAGAGAGAGTTAAAGGTGCGTGTGAGCACCGGATATGTGTGCAGCTGATGTGGTATTCGTATAATAGCTGCTTCTTAGCGGTATGTGTGGTGGTTGAGATATCAGGAGTATGTGTTCGTTCTGGCAGGATTTATCCAGACCGATTGTGGCTGCGTTAAGCCTGAGGAGAACGCCTGGCTGGGGGTGTGTAACCAGCAGTGTTTAGATAGAGTGATGGGGAGTATGCAGCAGATGTTGATATGAGAACAGTTATACCAAATGGTGTCATAGTATCTCTGTGTTCTATCTGAGTGGTGGTGTAAAGAAGAGAGTAAGCGTGGTGATGGGTTACATGTTCTTCAATGTTCTAAAATCAACTTTGTACGGAGAGGATTCTTGGCACACTTCTAGATTCAACTTAGTACAGAGATGCTTATTAGGCACACTTCTAAATTCGGCCCGGGCATGCCATCAGGCGCACCTCCAAATTAAACTATGAACAGAGAGACTATTAGGGACACTAGTCAGTTCATCCAGGCATGCTATCAGGGACTTCTAAATTCAACTTTGCACAGTGAGGCTATCTGGGAGACCTCTACATTCAACTTTGTACAGTGAGGCCAACAGGGACACTTCTAAATTCAACTTTGTACAGTGAGGCTATCAGGGACACTTCTAAATTCAACTTTGCACAGAGAGGCTATCAGGGACACTTCTAAATTCAACTTTGCACAGAGAGGCTTATTAGGCACACGTCTAAATTCAAGTAGGGCACGCTATTAGGCACACTTCTAAATTCAACTTTGCACAGAGGGGATATCGGGCACACTTCTTCATTCTAAATTCAACTTTGCACAGTGAGGATACTTGGCACACTTCTAAATTCAACTTTGCACAGTGAGGATACTTGGCACACTTCTAGATTCAACTTTGCACAGTGAGGCTTATTAGGTACACTTCTAAATTCAACTTTACACAGTGAGGATACTTGGCACACTTCTAGATTCAACTTTGCACAGGGAGGCTACCTGGGACACTTCTAAATTCAACTTTGCACAGAGAGGATACTTGGCACACTTCTACATTCAACTTTGCACAGTGAGGATACTTGGCACACTTCTAGATTCAACTTTGCACAGTGAGGCTTATTAGGTACACTTCTACATTCAACTTTACACAGTGAGGATACTTGGCACACTTCTAGATTCAACTTTGCACAGGGAGGCTACCTGGGACACTTCTAAATTCAACTTTGCACAGAGAGGATACTTGGCACACTTCTAGATTCAACTTTGCACAGTGAGGCTTATTAGGCACACTTCTAAATTCAGCTTTACACAGTGAGGATACTTGGCACACTTCTAGATTCAACTTTGCACAGTGAGGCTTATTAGGTACACTTCTAAATTCAACTTTACACAGTGAGGATACTTGGCACACTTCTAGATTTAACTTTGCACAGGGAGGCTACCTGGGACACTTCTAAATTCAACTTTGCACAGAGAGGATACTTGGCACACTTCTAGATTCAACTTTGCACAGTGAGGCTTATTAGGCACACTTCTAAATTCAGCTTTACACAGTGAGGATACTTGGCACACTTCTAGATTCAACTTTGCACAGTGAGGCTTATTAGGCACACTTCTAAATTCAACTTTACACAGTGAGGATACTTGGCAAACTTCTACATTCAACTTTACACAGGGAGGCTATCAGGGACACTTCTAAATTCAACTTTACACAGTGAGAATACTTGGCACACTTCTAAATTCAACTTTGCACAGTGAGGATACTTGGCACACTTCTAGATTCAACTTTGAACAGTGAGGCTATCAGGGACACTTCTAAATTCAACTTTGTACAGTGAGGCTATTAGGCACACTTCAAATTTCAACTTTGCACAGTGATGCAACCGGGGACATTTCTAAATTCAACTTTGCACAGTGAGGCTACCAGGGACATTTCTAATTTCAACTTTGCACTGTGAGGCTACCAGGGACACTTCTAAATTCAACTTTGCACAGAGAGGATACTTGGCACACTTCTAGATTCAACTTTGCACAGTGAGGCTTATTAGGCACACTTCTAAATTCAACTTTACACAGAGAGGCAATCAGGGACACTTCTACATTCAACTTTGCACAGGGAGGCTATCAGGGACACTTCTAAATTCAACTTTACACAGTGAGGATACTTGGCACACTTCTAGATTCAACTTTGCACAGGGAGGCTATCAGGGACACTTCTACATTCAACTTTGCACAGGGAGGCTATCAGGGACACTTCTAAATTCAACTTTACACAGTGAGGATACTTGGCACACTTCTAAATTCAACTTTGCACAGAGAAGATACTTGGCACACTTCTAGATTCAACTTTGCACAGTGAGGCTTATTGGGCACACTTCTAAATTCAACTTTACACACTTCTAGATTCAACTTTGCACAGTGAGGCTTATTAGGCACACTTCTAAATTCAACTTTACACAGTGAGGATACTTGGCACACTTCTAGATTCAACTTTGTACAGGGAGGCTATCAGGGACACTTCTACATTCAACTTTGGACAGTGAGGCTATCAGGGACACTTCTAAATTCCACCCTGCACAGTGAGGCTATCAGGGACACTTCTAAATTCCACCCGGCACAGTGAGGCTATCAGGGACACTTCTAGATTCAACTTTACACAGTGAGGCTATCAGGCACACTTCTAGATTCTAGATTCAACTTTGCACAGTGAGGCTACCAGGGACATTTCTAAATTCAATGGAGAGTTCCTGCTTCGAAAATTCAACAATGTCACAGACATGCTGTAATGCGTACTTCAAGGTGTTAGGCTACCAGCGTACAGAGATTTTTTACAGTGGTTTAGCCACTAACAATCACATTTCTATCTAGATGCGGCGCAAGCTAAAGTTCAGTTCCCTACATGTGTGGCACTGACACTTCTCAGAGAGGCTATTGGGCGCAACTTCTAAGTGCAATTGGGAACACTTCTAGATGTAATTGGGTACACTTCTAAATTCAACTTTTTTCAGAGAGGCTATTGGGTGCAGCTTCTAAATGCAGTTGGGTACACTTCTAAATGCAATTGGGTACACTTCTAAATTCAACTTTCTCAGAGAGGCTATTGGGCGCAACTTCTAAATGCAATTGGGTACACTTCTAAATGCAATTGGGAACACTTCTAAATGCAATTGGGAACACTTCTAGATGCAATTGGGTACACTTCTAAATTCAACTTTCTCAGAGAGGCTATTGGGCGCAACTTCTAAATGCAATTGGGTACACTTCTAAATGCAATTGGGTACACTTCTAGATGCAATTGGGTACACTTCTAAATGCAATTGGGTACACTTCTAAATGCAATTGGGAACACTTCTAGATGCAATTGGGTACACTTCTAAATTCAACTTTCTCAGAGAGGCTATTGGGCGCAACTTCTAAATGCAATTGGGTACACTTCTAAATGCAATTGGGTACACTTCTAAATGCAATTGGGTACACTTCTAAATGCAATTGGGAACACTTCTAGATGCAATTGGGTACACTTCTAAATTCAACTGTCTCAGAGAGGCTATTGGGCGCAACTTCTAAATGCAATTGGGTACACTTCTAAATGCAATTGGGTACACTTCTAAATGCAATTGGGAACACTTCTAGATGCAATTGGGTACACTTCTAAATTCAACTTTCTCAGAGAGGCTATTGGGCGCAACTTCTAAATGCAGTTGGGTACACTTCTAAATGCAATTGGGTACACTTCTAAATTCAACTTTCTCAGAGAGGCTATTGGGCGCAACTTCTAAATGCAATTGGGTACACTTCTAAATGCAATTGGGTACACTTCTAAATTCAACTTTTTTTCAGAGAGGCTATTGGGTGCAGCTTCTAAATGCAATTGGGTACACTTCTAAATTCAACTTTCTCAGAGAGGCTATTGGGCGCAACTTCTAAATGCAATTGGGTACACTTCTAAATGCAATTGGGTACACTTCTAAATTCAACTTTTTTCAGAGAGGCTATTGGGTGCAGCTTCTAAATGCAATTGGGTACACTTCTAAATGCAATTGGGTACACTTCTAAATTCAACTTTTTTCAGAGAGGCTATTGGGCGCAACTTTTAAATGCAATTGGGAACACTTCTAGATGCAATTGGGTACATTTCTAAATTCAACTTTTCTCCGAAAGGCTATTGGTCACAACTTGAAAATGCTGTTGGATACACTTCTAGATGCAATTGGGTACACTTCTAAATTCAACTTTCTCAGAGAGGCTATTGGGCGCAACTTCTAGATGCAATTGGGTACACTTCTAGATGCAATTGGGTACACTTCTAAATTCAACTTTCTCAGAGAGGCTATTGGGCGCAACTTCTAGATGCAATTGGGTACACTTCTAGATGCAATTGGGTACACTTCTAAATTCAACTTTCTCAGAGAGGCTATTGGGCGCAACTTCTAAATGCAATTGGGTACACTTCTAAATGCAATTGGGTACACTTCTAAATTCAACTTTCTCAGAGAGGCTATTGGGCGCAACTTCTAAATGCAATTGGGTACACTTCTAAATGCAATTGGGTACACTTCTAAATTCAACTTTCCCAGAGAGGCTATTGGGCGCAACTTCTAAATGCAATTGGGTACACTTCTAAATGCAATTGGGTACACTTCTAAATTCAACTTTCTCAGAGAGGCTATTGGGCGCAACTTTTAAATGCAATTGGGAACATCTTTCACATGCAAAGGACAGAGTTTCTGATATAATGGATTTACGTCGCTGATGCTGCATTAGAAGAGTGGTAGGGTAGTATGGCCTGAAGTAGTTGCTTCTGGCCCTGCCCTTGCCACACTTACTTGTTGTTGGCTTCTTGCTTCTCCTGCGGATACCTGCAGATACGATCTGGAATCGTCCCTGAAGGAGTCGTCCTTTGCCTCGGGTCCTTAGCCGCAGGGCTGCCAGTCAGAGGGCGGCCTTGGGAGGTGCAGTAATGGCCTGAGAAAGGAGGCCGGATGGGCAATCAGAGAATGGTGGGCGGGTCGGGAGGCGGGTTGAAGGGAAACCAGGAAGCGGGGAGCGTTCGCAGGCTGCGGGAGGGACACGGACCGAGGGAGGAGGGATGGATTCAGGGGGAGAGCAGTCAGGGCTCACACAAATGCCTGAAAAGACTAACAACTGGGGGGCACTCCCCGGATAGAATCAGGAGCAAAGTGAGGCACTGGAGAAGGCCGCGAGTCGGTAGACTCAGCCCAATAGGCCGGATGGCCAATCAGAGAATGGTGGGCGGGTCGGGAGGCGGGCTGAAGGGAAACCAGGAAGCGGGGAGCGTTCGCGGGCTGCGGGAGGGACACGGACCGAGGGAGGAGGGATGGATTCAGGGTGAGAGCAGTCAGGGCTCACACAAATGCCCGAAAAGGCTAACAACTGGGGGGCACTCACAGGATAGAATCAGGAGCAAAGTGAGGCACTGGAGAAGGCCACGAGTCGGTAGAATTCAAGCAGTCCAGAATGTGAAAATGAACTATCAAATCAAAGTACATAGTACAATTACTTTGAACAATAAGGGAGAGTCTAGGGAGGGAATGTGGGAAAACAAAACTAGCATCAACATTGCTATGCCTGATGGCAATAGTTGCAGTGCAGGAGTCACGTAAGGAGGGGGGGTGATGGGTGATGGAAGAGGAGCGAAGAGGTGAGGAGAGTAACAAAACAAGTGACAAACTATGGAAGGTCGATGAAGAATCAAGATAGTGCTGGGAAGGGAGAGAAGAAACACAGAAGGGAAAGGGGGAACAGACGACCTGTAATCAGTGGTGGAGGGACTGATGATAAAAATAAGTGCCAAAATAAAACTCAAAAAGGTGAAGGTGGGGGTGGATGGACGGAGGCAGAGGGGGAAGTGTCTGCAAAGAACAAGCAGCTACGTATCACCATGCCTGATGGCAATTAGGCTAGTGCCAGAAAAAGACAGACAGAGGACAAGGGGGAGGGGAAAGGGTGGTGGAGATGGAGAAGGAGGAGAGAAGGGAGGAGGGGGCCAAGGTGTAAAGGCGGGGAGGGGGATAGGGGGAAAGAAAGCACACACAGGTGGCAGAGGGAAAGAAGACAGTGCAGAAGGGGAGGGGGCGTGATGGTGAAGTGGGGAGACAGAGGGAGACTGGCGGGGGGAAAGGGAGACAGGGGGAGACTGGCAGGGGGCAGGTGGAGACAGGTGGGGGCAGGGGAGACAGGGGGACAATCAAGGGACCCAGAAGGGTGGTGGACAGGGGTAGACAGGGCCTCCATTGTGGGCCTTTGGTAGTGGTGGCAGGCTCCAGCCTCCTGGTTGGCCGGATTGTCACAAGGGCCAAGTGCAACCAATGGGAGGGGGGAGCAGGTCCTGGCCTCCAACATGACAGTCAACTCAAAAGTAATGCGGCCATATTTCCAATGGCACAACAAAACAGCAGGCAGGGCTGCAAGATGGCCAAAGCAGGGGAAGCAATAAATAGGGGTAGTTGAAACGCGTGATGACAAGGATAACTCATTGTGTAGTGTTCATGTGGCATATCAAAATCACTGTAGGCCAAGTGTCCCAATGCAACATTGTCAGCACACGGACCCCTCCCACCATCAGTGTGTGTTACACAGCCAAAGGGTGTATGGTACTGCCTACAGCAGGAAGTGCATGAACATAGACAGTCAATTCATAAAAACATCATAAGCAACATGATGAAATGCACAGTCAACAGAATACTCACCAAAATGAAGTGCAGACATGCACTGGAGAAGCCATCCAGAATACCCACTAGGGCTGTACACACAAGTAGGACTGCAGGCTGGCCACAGATGTGACGGAAGCCCAATGCCCCTGTGTGAGATGCTGTCACACCGAGCCATCCTTGCGAGCCCATGGAAAGGGGAAGCAGGAGTAGCATATGTGTCAGGACCCCAAGCAAAACACATACACGAGACAAGCCTAAATAGGCCCTGCTGGAACACACAGTGGATGCCTTCAACTGCCACAAAGCACCACACTTTCACATGAATGCACAATAGACAAAAGAAAATATTCAAAAATGGCCACATATGATCCGGGGGATCGGGGGGACACCCAAGAGGGGGAGGTACAGGGTGCACCTCAACACCCACATGTGTAGATGTTGAGATAAAAAAAAAACTCACTGGGCTCAGCGCCTGCACGGCCCGACCTATGTGGGAGATAGGTTGTCGTCATCACCCTCTGGATGGAATTCAGAAGGTGGACGCGGCACAGTTGCCTCACCACGCCTTTCCGCGGCTTGCCCCTCAGTGGCAGCAAGCATGCGGGCCTGGTAAGCCAGGTCCTGCCTGGCAATGACACGTAAGTCTGCATGCATTACCTCACGTGTCACACATGCTTCCTCGTGCAAGGGCTCACGTGTAAGACAGAGTTCAGCCTGCATGGCCTCACATGACATACAGAGTACCTCCTGGCTTGTATGGAGTTCAGCTGAGATGGTTCTTTCAAGCCGCTCCATCCTGTCTTCTATCTGCCTACTGTCGTCCATCATGAGAGCACCCAGAGTAGATTGGAGGGTTTGGTGTTCGACCCTCAGAGCCTCATGGTGTGCCTCTGCCTGAGCAGAAATAGCTTGACGCAGAGCCACCATTTCAACCCGGCGTGTCCAGTCAGAGGCCGCCATGCCCAGCCTGAGTGAGCGGCACGTGGACCGCGTAGCCTGCTGCTCAAGCTGCACTTGCCTTTAAGGGGGGAGGATGGAACGAGCCACACTTTCCATACCTTGAGCCATCATCTCAACTGCTCCCCCTGTTGCTGTGGCAATAATGGCATGCTCCCACTCAGTTGACCCCGGTAGCGCACGGCCACCGTGTTGCCGGACACGACACCTGCCGGGCCCAAGGAGCCGTGGTCCTTGCTGGGTTGGTGCCGCCCGCGGCTGCAGGACTGCATCCCTCCATCGACCTGATGCCCCAGGAACATGGCCAACTGGTGTTGAGTGTGACCGTGCACCCGTAACCACCACAGGCAGACATTCCAACCCCGCCTGGCCCCCTACTTCAGGTGTTGCGGACAGAAGATCATCCAACACAGGATCACTTATCGGTGACGACACGTCATGATGCAGATCCGGCTCAACATAGTGGTCAGAGGATACATCAGAGTCTGACTCAAAGTCCACTCTGGACACTATGGTCTGGAGCACCAGTGGGTTCTCGTGGGCTGCCACCCAACGACCACCACTGGTGCCTGGATGGTCATGTGAACTGACCACCGTGTCTGGGTAACATCTTCGTCCTCTGCATCCAGTGCTTCATCACCTGCAACATAAACAAAAGAAACAAGAACACGCATGTCAGTAGCACATACCACACACATACAGATCACAACATTGACAGCCAACACATGAAGCAGACATGTCACACGCAACTCAAAGCCCAACATGTATCCAATGGCATTGCAATGCAAGGATATCCCGAAAGCAGAAAAGGATGTGTGCAAAATGTGAAGCCAACGCATGTTTTGCATGTTACCCATCACCTGATCACACACAACCTCTAGCAGGCACATATCCAAGGCAGAAATAAGAGATGGCAAGAAAGAGATGGCACGTAGCATAAGCATGTGGGAACACACAAATAGCCACAGATGACACATGTAACATGCATGTTCACATGCAGCACTCAACAACCATTGACTATGCAGAGTACATGTGTCACAGGAGGCACCTATGCTACTGCGTTTCGGTACAGTGAAAGGAGGGACATGGATACATACATGGCAGGTCACTATCACACAGCAGCATTGTGTTGACATGTTGAAGGGCTGAACTTGGCACAGGAGTGTGTGTGTGCGATGCAGTGCATGTATACCCTCTCAACTTCCAACATCAACACGTATGTAGTGATGGCAATCTCTAAACGTGACAGCAATGTAAGGGCAATTGCAGCCATCATGTGCAAATGGCATGCATCATGTAGCATGGATATCGTGAAACACCCACCCTCTGGGCAATAGCAGGGAGGCACTGCATGGCAATGAAAGGTTCTCAACAGAACTGTGTATTGGCAGACAGTGTTGGCATGCGTCTATTGCATGTCGTCAGTCAAATGTCACTACAGTTGATGAGAAGTGGACATGATGCAGGACAGATGAGGAACCATCAATAGTACACCCATGCATGCAGAAGACACAACATCAGTTGAAAAGAGGCAGTGGGCCTGTAACAAGGGGAGCCATGTGCACGACACAGATGTGGACCCCCTAAAGTCATGTGTGATGACACACAGACCTACAGTGAGCATGACATGGCTGTCCAAATAACATGACACTTGAATCATCCTGGAGACATACTACAATGAGCAGGCGGTCAAGGACACCTAGGGGTATACATGTAATGCACATGGAACATGAATATGCACACATTTGCACTGGGAGCCACTGCCATCAGCACAGTCAGAGTGAGACACACTGCACCAAGGACAAAGGATGTATATGACATGATATGACATCTCATCAAGATTGCCCTCATACACAAGTGGCTCAGAGTGCAACCAAGCAATTAGAGGGGAACAAGGGAGAAAAGGAAATTAAAACAACGATCATACTGATCACAGTGAGATTGAGAACACGCAAGTGCATGGAGAAGGGATAAAGGGTTGAAGACCCTGGAACGGGGAGAAGTGGAATGTGCCAAACAGAGGAGATCAAAAAATGAAAATGAAGTCCAATGATAGAATAGGCATTCAAAAAGTGGTAGTGCAGCCAGCAAGTGCAAGATAATTTGGATAGGGCAAATCTGATGAGTGCAGAAGAAGAGTGGGGGACTGTATGGGTAAACGTACAGGGCCCATTGCAATGGGAGGCCTGGAGGCAGTGCAGCAGGGAGTCAGGCTGAGCAGGTACCTGGGCCCGAAGGACAGAGGGTGTCCAGGTGCACAGTGCCAAGAGAGGAAACTGTTCAGCTTGGGAGAAGAGGGGCTAATGCAGGAGCTAATAGGAAGGTTTTGAGGTGCTTCCGGAAGCAGAGATGTTTCTCCTCAAGTTTCAACGTGGCAGGTAGGCTGTTCCAAAGGGAGGTCCCAGCCGTAGACACAGATCTGCCCCAGCTTGTTTCTTCGATAAACGACTGACCGCAGGGAGTGTGAGGTAGTGGAGCAAAGGACTTGAGAAGGGAGGTATTGGCAGAAAATGAAAATGCAGTAGGTGAGAGCTGCCAGGTGCTGTTTGGAAAGCCAGGCCGAGAGGTCAGACCCCTGGTGAACACCACAGGTAGAAAGAGAGATTGATGAAATGAAGGACCCAGGTTGTAGCTGGGAGGGTCACACACACCAAACACACATGTCATTGAGTAACACGCATCAGTACTCACCGGACGGTGCATCATAATCCATCCTCTCTCCCACTCCACGGGTTTGTTCTTCTGGGATGAACTCTGCAGCAATCTCCTCATGCTGAGTGAGTTTTTTCCTCCTCTGGTGGTGGCCCACCACCAGTCACCAGAGATATGGAATAATTGGAGGCACCCTTTTGTTTTGCACTGCGTCGGAGGTCATTCCAACGCTTGTAGCAGTCCTGAGCCGTGCGCCCCTGGAATCCCATGGCTGTCACACCATCCGCAACATGCTGCCCATGGACCCAACGCATTGTATGCACTGTGGGCCCACAAGCATATCGTGTTGGTGGGCTGACACGTAGCCCACAAGCACAAGGAAGTCCAGTTCCTGCTTGCCGAAAGGCTTCTTCCTCGACGTGCCAGAGGCCGGAGCCGTGTCTTGGGTTCTCAGCCTCTTGCGCAGGAGCACGCTTCCTCCTTTTGGACGGTGGTACTGACCCTGAGTGGGCAATGTGGCCCTGATCACTGGGGGCAGTGGTGCTGGTGGACTGGACCAAGGCAGTGGGTGTTGGAATGAGGACAGAAGGTCTGGCCAGGGTCTGACTCACTGCCGGGGTGGTGTTGGCTGCATCTGCCCATGCAGTTACACCACTCGGCTGCTTGGAGCAGCAGAAGTCATAACTGCCCCAGATACGTGTGCCCCAGTCACAGCTACACTGGACATACGTGACCCGCACCTCCGGACAAGATGGAAATCGTCCTGGGAGTCCTCGTCACGCAACGCAACATGCGCTGCCTGACCCCGAGCCCGGGTGGTGGTCTCCACAGCTGCACCTGCAGCCACCACCACCGGTGGGCCCGTGACAGTAGATGTAAGTTGCTGTTGGGTCATATGGGCGCCAGGTCGTGATGCAACAGCTGCATCACCAGGAGCCACAGGGGGTGGTGGCATATCTGCAACAGCATGTGGCTAGGCATCCTGCCCCAGTGGGGCACCCCTGCCTCTTCCCCCTCTGTAGCCATCCTGGCCACCCCAGACTCCCTGTCCTCCCTGGTCTCTGCTCCTAAGTGCCCGACCACGCCCAGCCCTGGGAGGACACCCAGCTTTGCCGCCCTTCGCCTTTGGTGGCCTCCCAACCATGGCACAGATGGTAAATAGCCGATGGGAGGTGCACAAGGGGAACCACAGTGGGAAAAATAGCGTGCGCGACTCACCACCTGCCTTGCGTGGAAAAGAAAAAAAAACACACGTGCTTGTGCGCGTAGGCAACACCCCGCCAAAAGAAGAGGTACGAACTTCAAACACTGTGAAGTAATCGCGTGTGAGTCCAGAAGGGTAAACACACGCATCGGTCTCCACGAACAGCATGTACAGTGGACTGCAGGCCCACGCTCACTTTTAACCTGTGCTGAAGGCAACGGCTGTGCGTAACATCACTGGCGCGCGTGCGTGCTAAGGCCCTTTCCTCGAATTACACACTGATGTGCTGTTTTTTTCACGTGCCAATTCACTCTGCATCAAGCTGGCCACGTGACAACACACGGATGACCACGCTACTGCCCAGAAGGCCATTTTCCTGCCCCTCCAGGATCCCAGGAGCCTCCTACAAGCCATCTGCTGCTACCTGCCTGCCTGCCTGCTGCCAACAGTGCCCTGCCATTTGGTGCATGCACATCAGCCATCTGCAGGGGTCCAGTTGCTGTGGCCAGCCCTGCTGGAACAGAAGACTCCCGACTGGTATCCCATTGCTCCACAGCCCAGCCCCAGGACCTAGTTGCCTACCCACACCTGCCTTGAGGGTTGCCATGTCCAACGCAACACCATCCGGCACCAGTGGCACCCCCCAGCAGAGAGGCAGAGGGCTGCCAGCTTCAGTGCAAATGAAGTTGGCATCCTGGTGGAGCAAGTCCTGGGGCATTATGATGCCCTCTTCACACCATAGCGCGCCGACAAGGAAGGACGGGAGAGGATCTGGAAGGACATAGTGGGTGCTACAATGCGCAGGGGGTGGCACCTACGACATCAAACACATCCAGAAGCGCTGGGAAGACTACAAGTCCAGGACCCTCAAGAAGACCTGGCGCCTCTTAGACGCAGCAGATGCAGTGGGGCGCCGGGGCTAACTTACCACCCAGCAGATGAGGGTCCTGGAGCGCATTCGACCCAATGCTTCACCACCAGATCCTCAGGATGCAGGCCCATCTGGAGTCGAGCGGTAAGTGCCCATGAATTCACGTTTAAAACAGTGCATATTGCAGTGGGGTGGTAGTTAGCTACTTGGCTGTATGTGTGAAATGGTTCATGTATGGATGTGTGTGTGCAGGGACATGATGGTGCTGCATGTGAGTCCAGTCAGGCGTGACCCACATGGATGGTGTATGTGTTACAATGCATCATGCGGAGCAGCATGCGGAATGCACATATGTATGCATGCCTGTGTCTGTACTTGGACATGTTTGGGGTGTGAGAAGTGGGTGCTGCTGTCATGGACATGCATGGTGTACATGTTCATGTGTCTGAGTAGTGTGTGAGTGACTGGTAAACGCCTTGGATGCGATGATGTGTTGATTCACTGATACAACCCAGTCATTCTTGTTTCCACTGTGTCTGGAGGTATACAGGGCCACATGCATGACCCTCCGGTGATGTGTGTGCATGTTATCAGCATGTCCCATGATGCATGTTAGTTTCAGCCCACCATTGGATGTTTCTACGGTGCCTTGGACATGGATGCAAATGCTTGTTGCATGTGCCATGCCTGTTCCTGCATGTACTGACCCAGGGCAGATACGGCGCTGTAGAGGAAAGCGGCAGGGATACCTCCACCGGCCGCCAATGCAAGGCCGAGTCACCCTCCCAGGAAATTCCATCATCCGTGAGTGAGGGAACTGGTGCCGCATCCCCCACTACGGCTGCAACGGAAGGGGCGGGTGAGCCCCCACAGGGGCTGGCGACGGCAGAAGAGAGTGCAGAGCCATCCAGGTTGGTGGTGTGTATGGAGGAGGAGGAGGCCACTTCAGAGCCGCACATGGGGCCTGGTGCGGGTGGTATCAGTGGTGCAAGTGGTGCAGTCCAGGGACAGGGGCAGGAGGCAGCACAGGTCACTGCAGAGGGGCCTGTGCATGTCACTGTCCCTGACACTGTGACTGTATCACCATGCACCAGCAGAGATGCCCCATCCCAGGCCCGTCCGCAGGTGGGGGGGTCCACATCATCTGGCACTCCTCTACCTGCGAACATGGGGACCCGTGACAAGATTGAGTCCGTCCTGATTGGTGTCGCGTTGCGCACACGTGTCATTCATGATGACGCGCGTGCTTCCTGGGGGAACCACGCATGTCATCACGAAGAGATGTGTGCCAACGTGGCCCAGTTGGGAGGGCTCATGGTCGGGGGTTTCCTCCATTTCCTCTGTTTTGCGGCCCTCTCCTCCTCTGTGCACACTATACGCCAGTGTTCTCCATGCCGTCTTCCAGGCCAGATGCCACAAGGGCCCCCTGTGGACCTGCCCCAACCAACGCAGCCAGGCTGGTGGAGATCCCATCCCTGCCACAGTTGGGAGTCGGAGCTCCAGCACCGGTGGTCACCCCAGTAACTGGACCCCTGGCAACGGACGATGTGCAGGCACATACAAGCAGGGAACCTGCACAACGGCCCTGGGTGTTGCCATCTACCCAGAGGCAGTCGTGGTGGCGGCGGCAGGCAGCAGAAAGGCGGCGGCAGGCTCGGCGTAGGAGGCATTTGGCCTCGGGCCCTCTACATCATCAGGGCAGGCATTAGCCGGCGGGCAGGAGAACCCAGGATTGGGAGTGTCTTCCATGTGGCAGCGGTTGGGCCAGCGAATAGGTGCGGAGCGGCGGCGGGCAGAGAGAGCACGGCTCACAATGGTCAGGGCGGAGAACTCCATGCACAGGGCTTTGAGGTGGGCTAACTGCCTCGAGGCAACTCGCAGGGAGTTAGAGAAGGCCATGGCTGCATCCCAGCGAGACATCGAGGCCAGTGAACAGGCCCGCCTCCGGAACATCGACATGGATTTCAATGATGCCCTGACCCGGGACATCAATAAGTGAGCCGTCGGACTAGCCTGCCGCCTCTGTATATAGTTATTTAGGTTTAGGTTTCATTTGGTTTTTATTATTACTTGGAGTTCACAGACTTTGCTCCACTTTTTGTATATAGTTGTATTCTAGATAGGGTTTTAGGTAGGTTTCCTTTTGCTTTGGGATAATAGACCCTTCAGACTTTCGTTTTCAATATTACGGACATGTACATACTTGATTTTTTTTATATTCACATGGAGTAATGTTTGTTTATGCTTTTCCTCTTGGGATTTATTTCTATGGACTTTGGGGATGGACCACTTTTATTTTTTCATGTTTCGGATTTTTATTTTTCCTTGGATTTCACTTTCTTTTTCATATTGCAATAATTATTTTTTTATTTGCATGTGTGATTTTCATTTTGTCATTTGTTTTTATTTTGAATACATTTCATTATTCTTCATTCTTGGTGTGGTCTACTATGATTTATTTTGTGCATGTCTCCATGAGCATTGGCTCAGTCGTGTGTTGCCACTGTGTGGCTCTGTAGGACATTTGTTGATGGGCATGCTGGTTCTTTTCAGACTATCATGGAATGGGTGATTTACTAGGGAGTGGGTGCAGTGGATTGTTGGGTGTTTGTACTGGGGGTGGGGGGGTGGGATTTGGGTTGGCATTAGGACCATGGGTCTGTATATTTATGATGTGGTGTGTGGGGGGACAATGTCAGGGCCTGCTGGCAGGTGCCCGTCATTGAGGGGTGTGTGGGGGGACATGAGTAGGGGCCTGCTGGCAGGTGCCCATCAATGGGGGGGTGGTTGGCAGGACATGAGTCGGGGCCTGCTGGCAGGTGCCCGTCATTGGGGGGTGGGTGGGGAGGACATGAGTCGGGGCCTGCTGGCAGGTGCCCATCAATGAGGGGTGGATGGGGGATACATGAGTCGAGGACTGCTGGCAGGTGCTCGTCATTGGGTGGTGGGTGGCGGGGACATGAGTCGGGGCCTGCTGGCAGGTGCCCGTCAATGGGGGGTGGGGGGGACATGGGTTGGGGCCTGCTGGCAGGTGCCGGGGTGGATGAGGGGGGCTCCCAAGTGCATGGTGCCATGTGGCCTGCCTGCAGGGCATGGGGAGGGTAAATGTGCTGGCTGCGGGGCATGGTCAGGGTGGATGGGCTGCCTGCGGGGCATGGTCAGAGTGGATGGGCTGCCTGCGGGGCATGGGGAGGGTGGATGGGCTGCCTGCAGGGCATGGTCAGGGTGGATGGGCTGCCTGCAGGGCATGGGGAGGGTAGATGGGCTGTCTGCAGGGCATGGTCACAGTGGATTGGCTGCCTGCGGGGCATGGAGAGAGGGTGGATGGGCTGCCTGCGGGGCATGGGGTGGGGTGTAGGGTGGACCCCTGTGGCGTGGTCTGGCTGTAGGGGGTGCATGTGGCTTCTCACCACACTGCTGCGTGCATCTGGGGGTACGGGAGTGAGAATTACATGCGATTGGGCTGGCGTGAGCGGGGTACGCGTATTCCAGGGGTGCCCAGGGAGTTTTACATACGATTTCGCTGGCGCGAGCGGGGTACGCGTATTCCGAGGGGTGCGCTGGGAGTTTTACATGTGATTTTGTTGGCGTTAGCGGGGTACGCGTAATACGAGGGGAGCGCAGGGAGTTTTACACACGATTTTGTTGGCGCGAGCGGGGTACGGGTAATCCGAGGGGTGCGCGGGGAGTTTTACATGTGATTTCGCTGGCACGAGCGGGGTAGGCATATTCCGACGGGTGCGCGGATAGTTTTACATGCAATTTCACTGGCGCAAGCGGGGTACGGGTAATCCGAGGGGTGCGCAGGGAGTTTTACACGCAATTTTGCTGGTACGAGTGGGGTACGCTTATTCTGAGGGGTGCGCAGGGAGTTTTACACACAATTTCGCTGGCGCGAGTGGGGTACGCATAATCCGAGGGGTGCGCAGGGAGTTTTACACGTGATTTCGCTGGTGCAAGCGGGGTACGGGTAATCCGAGGGGTGCGCAGGGAGTTTTACATGCTATTTCGCTGGCGCGGGCGGGGTACGCGTAATCAGAGGGGTGCGTGGGAAGTTTTACACGCGATTTCGCTCGTGCGTGAGAGCTGAGTAGCATTTTTAGCGAGTTTTTGTGGTTGATGGGCTGTATGCTGGTCCACTAGCCTTTGCGCCATCTAGGGGATTTGTGTGATGTTTTGGCACACGGGGCTGGGTTGGGGGCATTACTGGCGCTGCTGCAGGGTTGCTGCGCCACTCTCCACCACAGCTGGTTATGGATGTAAGTCAGGGCTTTAAGTGGGGTAAGAAATCGAGGGGGGCCCTCATTTGGGGGCGTGGCTTGTGGGAGGGACGTGGCCTAAAAAGTACGCAAATCGTAGGGTATGCACACAAATACATATAAATGTTATATGTTTGTGTGCGTACCTTACTATGGTGTGTATACTATGCAAGCAAGCTTTTCTAAACATAGAAATATGTAACATATTTCTACGTTTATAAAAGATGGCTTGCAAAGTAGACAAACCATAGTAAGGTGCGCACACAAATATATAACATTTATATGTATTTGTGTGCATACCCTACGGTTTGCCTAGTGTTCAGGACATCTTTTTTAATCATTTCAGGTTTATAAAAGATGGCTTTGAAAGTACACAATTCAAGCCATCTTTTATAAAGCTTTGACTACGGACAAAATTGTCCATCGGCAAAGCTTTATAAAAGATGGCTTGAAATGTGTACTTTTCAAGCCATCTTTTATAAACCTCGAAATATGTCGAGGAATCCCCAGGTTCGCCGAGGGTTAAAGACGCCTCGGCGACCCGGGGAAACAAAGGGACAGTAACTGCCTCTGGTGACCTCTCGCGCGAGGGGTCACCAGACGCAGTTACTATGACTGACGGAAGTGGCAGCCAGTCACAGCGTCGCTGTGGCTGGCTGCCACTTCTGTAAGCTTGCCTGACTTCATTGCAGGCGCATCTCCCGTTGCGGCTGCGGCCGCGACGGGATAATGCATCCCGCCAATGTTGTGGTAGGACGGGGGCCCCGGCAGTGCCCCGGCTCAGTCCCACTTTTTGGAGACTGCCGGGGCCCGGCCCCGGCAGTCCCCGGCCCACTTTAAGCACTGATGTAAGTATCCATTAATACGCTGTGCGTGAAAATGAGTTTTGGTGCACACGCTGGCGTATGCTGGCATACGCTCCCTCTCTGCGCTGCCCGAATGCGCTGGTTCTGTGCTAAATTCTATGAATTACCCCCTAAATTTTCAAGTCTTCTTGTTGTTGACTAGATTGCTCTTGGAGAATTAATTCAAAAATATCTATTTCCTCTGGTACCAAACAGGACAGTATTGAGGCAGTGGCTGCGGAAGGATTTTCATTCCACTCTTTTAAGAGATGTACACAGTAGAGATGGGTCTTTTGTTTCCTGTGAAGTTGGGCTATTTAATAGGTACAGGTCCCTGTCCGCTCTAACACTTCATATGGTCCATGCCACTTTTATTTTCAGAGGTAGGTAAGAGGACTAATACCTTTTGTCCTATTGAAATGGATCTTAAGTTTACAATTTTTCCATAGGTGGACTTTTTCCATGTGAGTATAGACTAGGTTCCAAACAAGTTTCACATGCTCTCGCAATCGGGTAGATGTTTGAGAGAGGGGAATAGGTGCCTCTTCTCTTTCTTCCCAGGTCTCCTGGAGCATGTCTAGGACATGTTTTGGCTCTCTACCATACAGTAGTTCCAAAGGAGAGAATCCGGTGGACGCCTGAGGGTTTTTTCTTACTGCATATAGGGCCCAGGGAATCATGCAATCCCAGTCCTTCCTGTCCTTGTCTACTAATTTTCTTAGGATCATCTTAAGTGTTTTATTAAATATTTCTACTAATCTGTCCATTTGAGGGTGGTAAACTGAGGTTCTTAAGATGGCAATATGGAGCAATTCCTTGACTTCACCCATGAGTTTGCTCATAAAATTGGATCCCTGATCCATTAGAATTTCTTTGGGAAAGCCAACCATGGATAAATATGGCAGTAGATGTTTTGAAATCTGTTGGGTTGTATTGTTGCGCATGGGGAATGCCTCCGGGTTTCGGGTAGCGTAATCCCATGATTACAAGTACATATTTGCTACCCAGTCTAGAGGTTTCCAACAATCTAATGATATCCATCCCAATCCGGCAGAAAGGGACTTCTATTATTGGTAAAGGATTCCGAGAGGCAAGCAAGGGAATATGTGTACTGGTTTTCTGACATATTTCTCATGTCTGAATGAAGTTCTTTATATGAGCATGGATAGTAAACTTTTCCACTGATGTGCACCTGGGTCTTAGATTGTCCTAAGTGCCCCCTGTCAAATGAGAATGTGCAATCTCTAGCACAATCTTCCGATTGGTTTTGGGGATTACTAACAGAGTTTTACTTAGACCTTCTATGGAGGTCTCCTTTCTGTACAGCAATCCTTTCTTTTGGAAGAAAAAAGCACTTCCCTTCTCTAATCCTTCCCCTTCAGGAATTACCTGCAAGAAAGCCTCTGCAAGCACTGGATCATTTTGCTGGACGAAGGCTATGTCGGGAAGCATGGTAGGTTCTTCTTCCTTTTTACCTCAGTGGTAGATAGTTCATTAGTGTCCCCAAAGCCTAGGGTACCTATCTTAATTTCTTCTGGTTCACTCTCTATAAAACAGGGCAATAGAGCCCTTTCAATAATTCCCTGTGCAATTCTGTCCCTAATATGTACTTCGAATGTATTTCAAATGGAATTTCACCATGGTTCTGTAGGAGAACCTTTATGTCTCCCTGGAAGTTGGGATCTATGACACCCGCTAGGACATCCAGACTACACTTCCAGGCCAGGCCAGATTTTGGAGCCAATCTTATATAACACCCAGGAAGGGGTATTAAGACTAAGTCGGTGGAAATCATTCCTCTTTTCCCTGGAGGGATAGTAGCTTCCCTGCTGCTACAGATATCAAAGCCTATGGATTCTATTGTGGCACTAGAGGGGTCTGAGGCTCTATGAATAAGCTTCTGGAATTTTAGGGTTCCCCAGTCTGTCTCAATTGAGTCACATCCCACTCCTGACACCCTATATAAGGAAGACATGGTATCAAACCGTAAGACAGACACAAGTGATCACAGTTAAAGGGTGTTTATTGAACTTCTAACAGGTTTCAAAAACACCTATCTAATCCTAAGTCTAAAGATGGGAGCAAGCTGCGACCATCAAATAATAATAACGCCGTCCTAGTCGAGTGCGTCGAAATAAAAGGGTCTATACTAATAAAACTATTGCCAATCCTTACTTCTAAATACAAATAGTAAATAGTGTGGGAAACAATGTTATGTAAAAGAAAAGTGTTCAAGAAATTATATGTCAAGATGTTCAAGCATTATCTTCCCTCCCCCACGTTTTCAGAATGGGACAAGGTGGCACACTCAAGCTTAGCACCATCTCTGGATTCTCTACCACGAGGATGCAGTTCAGATCTCAATATCAGGGCCTTCTGTGCCAAAGTCTCTATCATTCAAAATCTCTTACTTCAGAAGGCCTGATGCGAAAAAAATGCCATTATCCCAGCCAAATCTGCCTCCTTTAACACAAGGATCGCAAATGCAAATCGGAATCCAAGGAGATTTTTGCCATCTTTAGGGAACTAGAAACACTGGCACCCACTACACAGGTCATTTCCAAAGACGAAACCTGGTGCTCAAACGTTCAAACGGCCATGCTTAACAAACTAAAGAAACTGTAGAGCAGAATCCGAACCAACCATAATTCCCTGACCAAACCACACCACCTTATCACTCCAACCACTAATACTCCCACCCAGGACATCCCACTCTTCTCATTCAAAGATCTCACAGAACTCGAAGTTCTCACCTTCCTTAAACAGTTCAAACCCTCCAACTGTAAAGGTGATGCTTGCACAGCCACCATCATCAAAGACTACGCTGATACCTTAGCTTAATTACTCATTGCATTCATTAACGCCTCCTTTGCCTCAGGGCTGGTCCCCCCTTGCCTCAAAGAAGCCTGGTTATGGCCACTAATAAAAAAAACTCTTTTGATCCTGCCTCCCCCAACAACTGCAGGCCCATAACAACAGTCCCGTTCTTGCTGGAAATCCTTGACAAAGCAGCATACACACACTTCATAGAAACCAACCGAATTCTTGGTCTACGTCAATCTGGCTTCCGCCCTGGTCACAGCACTGAATTGGTGCTACTTGTCCTAAAAAATCAATTAGACGTGATCATAGATGAAGTTAAGCCAGCACTACTCCTCATTCTTGACCTATCTGCTTTGTTCGACCTAGTGGACCACAACACTCTTTGCCAGCACCTCACCTCCTCAGACCAGTTCTCCCACAAAGCCACAACCTGGATCACCTCCTTCCTCGAAGGAAAAGCCATGAGAGTGTTATCAGAACAGGCCTGCACAGCGCCAGCCACCATCCACTGCAGTCACGCAGGGGTCATGTATTTCCCCCACACTTTTTTGACATCCTAGACTCCATCAGCATAGCCTACACCAACTATGCCGATGACATCCAAGTCCTCATCCCGCTTTCTGGTACCTATGAAACTGATGCAAAAGCCATCAACACAGTCTACTCTACCATTCAGGCTTGGATGGCGACCAACTGGCATTGCCTGAATGGGGAAAAAAGCGAGATCCTCCTAGTCGGTCCCAAGGAAACCCACAAAAAACTCAATAGTCAATACACCTCCTTCACAATTGACAACACACAGATTTGTGCCTCATCCTCCGTTGAGACTCTTAGAGTCCACCTCGATGCCACGCTCTCAATGTCACACCAAGTCAACACTATCGCCTCTTCAGCTGCATACTCCACTAAGCTGATTAATGCAGCCAAACCCTTCCTATCTACTGCAAACTGTCTCTCCATTGCCAGAGCTACAGTAGGTGCAAAACTGGACTAATTCAACGTCCTCTTCGCTGGCACCTCAGCTAAAAATGTTAACAAACTCCAAATAATTCAAAACAATTCCCTCCGGGCTACCCTCAACATACCCAAAATAGAACACATCACCATAGCCAGACGCTCAGCTCACTGGCTCCCCATCAAAGAATGAATCCTATTCAAGACTCTTGCCATTACTCATAAGTCCCTCACTAACACCGCCCCCATACCTTTCAGCGAAAATAGTTAGAGCCGGCTCTTCCAGGCCCACCAGAACACCCTACTCCCACCAACTCACCATCCCCATTGTCAAACGAGCCAAAGCAGGCGGCACCAGCTTCCCTTTCATTGCTGCTAGACAATGGAACGCTATGCCACCCACCCTCAGAAACGAACCATCACAACTTGCATTCCGCAAAGCCCTCAAAACCTGGCTGTTTAACTAACCTACACACCCGCCTCTGCTTCTTCCTCATACGTATGCTCACTCTCTGTAACCTGAGTACCGTCATTTACCTCTTTGTTCTATGTTTTGCTCATGGAGTACCATGTTCTTCTGTGACCCCACGAACCTCGTACACCATTATATGTCTCACCTCTGTAACTAAGTAACTTTCATACCTGTGTAACAGCGCTGCGATGCCCACAGGCTGTTTGTGTGCTATACAAATGAAAAAATAAATAATAATGAATATTCAACAGTTCCTTTCTACTCAGGAATCTCACATACAACTTCGTGGGTGATTTTCGATTCACCCCGGATCCCCCTCCGCCGGGCTCAGATCCACTTTAACACAATTGGTCTATGCAGGGCTCGGACCAGATTCATGTACTTTTCCAAACTTTCTGTATCTCATCGAAATCAAAGACTTTCGACTGTGCGTGGGATTTTGCTTGACCCGTTGCATGACCACTTCGATTCACATTTATTAGTTCACTTTCAAATGATCTCCCTCTGCCGGGCTCAGATCAAATGTATCTACTTTCATCACTCTTCAGCTGGCTACCTTACAGAGACCTTCGATTGAGCACCCACGCGGTGCCGGACCACTCTGTCAAAGGAATAATATCTTTTTTCAAAGTTCAATCATTCATCAGCAGTTTAACTTCACTTGCTCCTCTTATAACATGCGTTTTAACAATGTTCGTTCCAGAGCTTGCCATACATTGTTGCTGCTTGCAATCTTGGCTTTAACACACTCCGGTCTTGTATCGGCCTCCCCAACTCACCGGCTGTGTTGAACTGATGCTTCTTGGTTCTTCGAGCCAAGGTCGGAACCACGGCAACTGGTGATTCTCACTGCCTTAATTATTGACACGGGAGGGCCCTTGGTATCTCCAACACACAATGCAGGATTCTTCAGCCTGGTTTCCTGGTCTTAGGCTTTCTATTCTCAAGGTTTTGGAAAGTAACGGTTCCTTGTCGAAAAGGTCAAGGGAATATTTCTCCTTCCAATCTCCTTTGAGTCTGTCGTCTTTCCCCTCTTAATCAGCTGCCATCTCAAAACTGTGGTTTCCTCGTGTGCTTTGCCTCGCTCAGAGTGTGCTCTTGTGCTTCACCTTTTATCCATGTGGGGAAGCGTAATGGAAGTCAGGTGTTTGTGTGATGGTCAGTAATTGCCTGACCTCACCTGACCATTGTATTGGTACATGTCAGGTATATGGCTCAGGTGTTAGTCTGTTTTCCCTTATCACGGGCTGTCCGTGAGAAAGTGTTCAGGTTGTAAAAAGGGAGTGAGGGGGTTGAGTTCCTAAATATCCTACTTGCTAGGATGGGGTCCCTGGGGACTAGTGGGTGAGACATCTTTTGATTTCTCACACATACCATTAATCCTGCACTGCATTTCCTAGACTCCCGTTGGCAACAGATATCAGGGTCTTGGGAAGACAAGCTTCGCCTCACACTATCTTTCTGCCAAGCTCTCCTGTGGTGGAACTGTCAATACAATCTCACTCAGGGCGCACCCTTTCGTCTTCCAGCGCATCAAGCCACAGTGACCACAGATACCTCCCAATAGGGTTGGGCAGCCTACATGAGATAATTCCATGCCTGAGATCTTTGGCTACCAGAGGAAAAGGTCCTACACATCAATGTCCTTGAGTTACGGGCAGTGTCCTGGGCCCTGAAATCCTTCAGACTGCAGCAGCAGACCAATGTAATTTGCATCTTGTCAGCCAACACCACCACCATGTTCTATATCCTTAAACAAGGTGGCACCCGCTCTCAAATTCTGTCTACTGAAGCGCAGGCACTGTGGAAACAACATGTTTCCGATTCCTTTCCATCTGCCAGGGATCCACAGTATGATTTCAGATTCACTGAGCAGGGCCACAAATGGGAACTTCACCCAAGTCAAATTCTCTACCTCTTCTCTAAGTGGGGATGTTCGGAGTTCAACCTGTTTGCTATAGCAAATAACAACAAATGCAGTACGTTTGTGAGTCATTTGCACCAAGAAGGGACATTAGGGCTGTGTTCTCATTCCAATGGGAAGGACTGTTCCTTTATGTCTTCCCTCCGTCCCTCTAGTATTTTGAGTTCACAGTACACTCAAACAGAGGGGCTGTACAATGATCCTGGTGGCCCCGGCCTAGCCGCGACAGATTTGGTACTCAGACTTGATTCACCTTTCGGTGGCTACATTCATCAGATTAGCCCTGCTCCCAGATCTACTCTTCAGAGACGGCAGGTCAGTGCTACACCATGACTGAGCATCTTTCAACTTGACGGCCTGGCTTCTGCAACCTTAGTGTTTGGGAGCATTCCGCTACCACCAAAATACAAGAGGATCCTAGCCAGGGCAAGAGCAACATCTACATTATCCTGCTACAAAAGCAAGTGGAAACACTTTGCCATATGGTGTGAAACTCAGCAACTGAATCTGTAACACATTCAATCGGCACAAGTCGTACCATACTTCCTGTCACTGGCAGAAGCTGAGCTAGCATATTTTCCATCAAGGTGCATTTAGCAGCCATCTCATAGTACACACGTGCCGCAGGTACACCTTCCCTCTTATCTCACAGGTTCGGTAAAGAATTCCTCAAGGGATTGTTTTGCCCTTTTCCACCCGTTCGAGCTCCTGCTCCAGCTTGGGAACTCAATGTGGTCCTCTGAAAGGTAATGGGCCTTCCTTTCGAACCTCTTCACAGGACCTCCCTAAAGTTTTTCTTCTGGAAAACAACGTTCCTCGTTGCCATTACTCCAGCCCGGCAGCTAGGCGAGCTCTCCTGCAAACCTTCCTGCTTGAGCTTTCACCAGTCTAAGGTGATCTTTCACACAAACCCTTCCTTCATGCCGAAGGTTCCTTCTTCTTTCCACCTTAACAAGTCCTTCATTTTGCCAGTCTTCTTTGGTTCTTGTAAGGGCGCAGAGGAGGAGACTGACACACAGGTGGTATGCTTGTTGGCATAAACTTTTATTTAGTAAAATAAAGAGGAAGCCTATCCCTCCATAACTCTAAAATGGGTTTCCCTGCATCAACTAAAGAACTAAGGATTTGGTCAGAACTTCCAAGTAAATTAAAAAAGTCCACTGTTGTGTGACAAAATAGTACTAAAGAGGTAAAGGGTCTTCTTGGTCCAGAGGAATGACTCCCTTACTTGAAATCTCTGTAGGAATGTCTACTTATGATGCATTTCCAGACAGATATTAGACAGGATTTATCCTTGTTCTCCAATTACTCGCCTCTATCATCCTGGTAGACTAGTTCACGTTGCTCAAACCCATTCTCCTGCGAGGCAACACACAGCTGCGTGTTGTCTTTTGTCCTGATGAAGGTTGGCAGAAATTAAGGGGCAAGACATTCAACACCCTTCTTAACCTCAACCAAAACACGTGTCGACTGTTAGATCTCCTGTAACAAATACAGAGGGACACATCCATTAATCGGAAAAGGGTTTAAGTTTGTAGTTACACTTTGTATCTTGATTTGGGTATTTTGTGATACCATTCCTTGTGTACATAACATTTGAAAGCCTGTGTGAATGAATGTGTATGAGTTTGAATGATGGGTTAAAGATTATGAGCTTTTGTTGTTAGTTATTAAGCTTTGCAATGTTTTGATATATGATGAATTAAAACCATTTGCTGTGAATTATAAAAGCAAGAGCACTGAGTCATCTGTTATCTTTTGGTCAATTTTCTGCTATATCGAAGATTGTACCGTTGTCTGGTGGTTCTTCACAGGCTCTCCAAAATCCTCTTCCGGGTTTCACTTGGTCTTCCTTGTCTCTGTGGCGAATTCGGAGCGTGTCCCTGCTGTGCAGTTAATCCTCTTTCAGGCTTCTCTTGCTCTCTTGTGCCTCTGCGGGTGCTGCAGTGGCTCTGCAGCGTGTCCTACTGTGCAGGCTGCGCATCCTCTCCAGAGCGCATGGTCAGCATACTTCTTCTGCTGGTTCACCTGCTTCTGGAGCGCTACTCTCAGTCCTTCCAGTACGGACCGACTGAGGACGGTTCCGACTCCCAGACAGCATCCCTTAAGCTTCCTCTGTTCTTCTTCCTTCTTGCCAACTTTCAATTTCAAGGTACCTACAGGGAGGGCTCAGGACCTTCTGCTGGAGTTCTTCTACTATTTCTTTTGTGGCTTTTCCAATGAACTCTCTTGAACGACTAGAAGGCTCGTTGCTGTTGACAGAAGTTCTCTTCATGGCTCTGCACCTAATCGTCATCCTAGTACCTATCTCAGTCATCTCCCTGAGATCTACTGGGTTTTTCTATGTCCCAGTACTTTGCCCCTTCTAAATATGACAGAGATACACGGGATAAGAAGATAGGGGTACATTAGGAGAGGTGTTTTGAGGTGTGGAATACTGCGTTCTCCCCAGATAATCATCCCTAGTCCAATAGGGGAATCTCTCCCCATGAGATCCACCCCAGGAGGACTATCGAGTAGCTGCCTCACCTCCCTGGCCTCATGGGAAGGGGCTCCCCCTAGGGGAGAAGGGACGACATCCAGGGATTTGTCAAACTTTCCTTCGTCTCTGGTGGAACGATCCCTACACTCTTTCGATGTTGCCCGAGCCCTCATGTTCTATGAAGCTCATACAAAGGAGTTCTGAAAGTCGTCACAACTGTTTGTTGCATTTGAACTTGTTGGCAAGGGCACTGCCCTCTCAAAGTCTTCCATTGCGAGGTGGCTGTCAGAGTGCATTTCTCAGAGCCATTGTCAGGCCAACAGGCCCCTTCCAGGAAGACCAAGAGCACACTCGATGAGAGCCGTGACCTCTATTACAGCGTTCCTGTCCAGTGTTCCCCTGCTTGACATCCGCAGCACAGCCACGTGGAGGTCTATCCATACCTTCACAAGGTTCATCGATAGGGAGTCCAGTGAGGAGTCCAGAGTCAGCCAGACATTGCTTCGCAACCTGTTCGTGTGAGGTAAGTGTTCCAGAGGCGAGTTCAGTTACTTCTGTTGAGCTGTGCCCCTGCCTGTTTTTGGTTCTGTATATATACTGCTGTATAATCATATTGAAGAGCATGTAAATCCAAGAAAGATCCAATTCTGGAGAAGGAATAAGTTACTTACCTGCAACTCCTGTTCTCCAGTGTTGGTATCTTTCATGGATTCACATTCAACCCCCCCACCACCCCTTTCTGGCTTTTCTTGGCTCAATCTGCCACATTACGTGCACTGCCAAATCTGAAGATGGCCAAAAGGGGTGGAGCTAAGGGGAACTGCCTAATTGGCTCTGAGCAGTGTGAGCCAAAATGAATCTAACAGAGCACTAAAGTGACAAGCAGTTTAAACATGCTCAGATATTATCGAGGAGTCCCGGTCTGACGACAGGGAATATTCATGAGCCTGTGAATCCATGCTGGAGAACAGGAGTTACACATAAGTAACTTGTTCCATATCCAGCATGATTGTATAAAAAAAGTTCACAATTATTTTAGAAAAGTTAAAATGATCATTTACTTTTCTAACTTGTGTTAAGCAGTGCCGTAAAATAACACATAAATGACAGTTATTATTTAATGGCGAGTGTTTTTGCCCTTACATAATAACTGGAATGCTTGTGGATTTGTTTTAAGTTCCTTTTTTATAATAATACAACTGTTTCAGTACTTTGTGATTCTTCCCTTTATCACCTTTTCGTTTCCCTATGTGAATAATGTAATTGTACTATGTGTCATATTGAATTATGCATGCATAGAATTCACTGAAAAACCCTTAGGTGAAGGGTTGTTATCATTGCAGAGCAAGGCCCAGAGAACACCAGAGAACACAGATAGTGGCTGAAGGCTTGTTATCATTGCAGAGCAAGGCCCAGAGAACACAGATAGTGGCTGAAGGCTTGTTATCATTGCAGAGCAAGGCCCAGAGAACACAGATAGTGGCTGAAGGCTTGTTATCATTGCAGAGCAAGGCCCAGAGAACACCAGAGAACACAGATAGTGGCTGAAGGCTTGTTATCATTGCAGAGCAAGGCCCAGAGAACACAGATAGTGGCTGAAGGCTTGTTATCATTGCAGAGCAAGGCCCAGAGAACACAGATAGTGGCTGAAGGCTTGTTATCATTGCAGAGCAAGGCCCAGAGAACACAGATAGTGGCTGAAGGCTTGTTATCATTGCAGAGCAAGGCCCAGAGAACACAGATAGTGGCTGAAGGCGTGTTATCATTGCAGAGCAAGGCCCAGAGAACACCAGAGAACACAGATAGTGGCTGAAGGCTTGTTATCATTGCAGAGCAAGGCCCAGAGAACACCAGAGAACACAGATAGTGGCTGAAGGCTTGTTATTGCAGAGCAAGGCCCAGAGAACACAGATAGTGGCTGAAGGCTTGTTATCATTGCAGAGCAAGGCCCAGAGAACACAGATAGTGGCTGAAGGCTTGTTATCATTGCAGAGCAAGGCCCAGAGAACACAGATAGTGGCTGAAGGGTTGTTATCATTTCAGAGCAAGGCCCAGAGAACACAGATAGTGGCCAGGTGGAGTTACCAAAGCAGCAGTAAGTTGCTCACCGCCATGTTCTGCTCGTGACGTCACATGTTGAGCTAAATGACAGTGAAACCGCCTCTTGAAAATAACCCTCACAGTCCATTTGGAAGTGGTTCCGTGTTTGCCCTTGAAAGAAACGCGCCTTCTGGTTTACGGCTGGTTTCCCTGTGCTGTTTATGACCCCGTGCCCTCTGGAACTAGGCGTGTGCAAGTATTCTGGGATGTCCTGTGAGGCCTGATGGGCTGAGCATGGCGGCTGCCAGTGCAACCATATGTGCGTGTTTCTTTTAGTAGGTTTTGCTCTGTGACCGTAAAGCGCGCGCAGCAGAGGGTTTGCAGCTCCTTCCCAAGGATTCTAGTACAGGAGGTTGCCCAGTACTGTACTTACGCTGTTTCACTATTTGTTTAAGGATAAACACTAACAAAACCCTCAGTTCTCTCCGAGCATCAGCGACCTTGGTCCGTGGCCGGGCACCTCAAGGGGACCCAATTAAGCCACATGGAATGGCCTGTGGCCACCCCCAGTGGACCATGCAGCCGTGCACTGCCAACTTCAAAAGACAAGATGTGACGCAGGCTTACATAAACACAGTGCCCACTGAACATGGCCTCTGGCCATGCCCAATAGACACTTTTCCTGGGGCACAGCCTTCAGTAATGCACCAGATACAGAAATAAAACAGAGTGCCCGTATGGCCTGTGGCCATGTCTAGTGGAAACTACGCTCAAGTCATGGCTCTCAACCAGACCCTAGACACCTCTAAGAGACCCATAGTGCCCACTGGGCATGGCCTGTGGCCATGTCTAGTGGATACTGTGCTCAGGGCATGGCTCTCAGCCAGACCCTAGACACCTCTAAGAGACCCATAGTGCCCACTGGGCATGGCCTGTGGCCATGTCTAGTGGATACTGTGCTCAGGGCATGGCTCTCAGCCAGGCCCCAGTCACCTCTAAGAGACCCATAGTGCCCACTGGGCATGGCCTGTGGCCATGTCTAGTGGATACTGTGCTCAGGGCATGGCTCTCAGCCAGGCCCTAGACACCTCTAAGAGACCCATAGTGCCCACTGGGCATGGCCTGTGGCCATGTCTAGTGGATACTGTGCTCAGGGCATGGCTCTCAGCCAGGCCCCAGTCACCTCTAAGAGACCCATAGTGCCCACTGGGCATGGCCTGTGGCCATGTCTAGTGGATACTGTGCTCAGGGCCTGGCTCTCAGCCAGACCCCAGTCACCTCTAAGAGACCCATAGTGCCCACTGGGCATGGCCTGTGGCCATGTCTAGTGGATACTGTGCTCAGGGCCTGGCTCTCAGCCAGACCCCAGACACCTCTAAGAGACCTATAGTGCCCACTGGGCATGGCCTGTGGCCATGACTAGTGGATACTGTGCTCAGGGCATGGCTCTCAGCCAGGCCCCAGTCACCTCTAAGAGACCCATAGTGCCCACTGGGCATGGCCTGTGGCCATGTCTAGTGGATACTGTGCTCAGGGCATGGCTCTCAGCCAGGCCCCAGTCACCTCTAAGAGACCCATAGTGCCCACTGGGCATGGCCTGTGGCCATGTCTAGTGGATACTGTGCTCAGGGCATGGCTCTCAGCCAGGCCCCAGTCACCTCTAAACAGTGCTTTAAGTGAAGTAAGAAATTGAGGGTGGTGGCGTGGGGTGCACAATGGGCGTGGTGTAGGACATGATGGGTGTGGCCTAAAGAAGAACATGTAAAAATGGTCTGGCCAGATATCTAAGTGCACATCACAACACAGTCTGCTTGGTACAAACTAAATAGATAAATCAGCCTGTGCACCCGGCACACAATGAATCAATAAACCGGCTCGTGTAAGCAGGTGAGGCCGTGTGACCCAAGAACTGTTCCCGCGCAGCGCACTAGCAGGTTTATTTATTTATTCATTGTTTGTTGGATACTCCTGCGAACACCTTCAAACATTCTCTTTGAAGTAGTTGTTCAGGTAGCCCAGCAAGAGCAGCCATGTAGAACCTTGGAAGTGGGCCTCACTCACTGTATCAATGGGCTACAGTGGAGGTGTACTGGAGCCGGAGGCCATGGGGGTGGTAGCATGGGCTTGATGACTGAGGGCGGCGATGCTGTGTAACACAACTCTCAATGTGTTGCTAGCAAGCTCCCTGCCTGGGTGTTGCTCTGTGCCATGAAACAGGCGGCACTTTTTGAGATGATAGGCTGTAGAGGAAAAGTGTGGGACCAAACACTTCAGCCCATCAAAATACTATCAAGGTTTCGGGGACAAACAAGATTCAAGGAAAACCAAAAAGAAACCAGCATGTAGTTGTTGAGTGCCTGTGCAATGAGTCCGTCTATGTCTGTATGAGGTCAGACTGCTGTTAGGTCATTTTACATTTTTTCAAGAAGTGTCTTACGATGAGTGTTTTGCCAGTTAACTCTTCTCCAGGCTCCCTGTCATCCCTTTCTCCTTGCTCTCATTGCTTGACTCCTCTGCTCCATTTTCATGTCTTTCCTTTCCTCTCCTCTTTTCAATCCTTTGCCCCGCTTCACTAATCTCACCCCATATTTCCTCTCATTTTATTTCTCCTTTCCTCCTTCTCTTCCCCTTCTTCGCTATTCAGACCCATCTTTTCTTTCCTCTCCTCCTCTGCGCTCCTTCCTTCACCCCTCTTCCCCATTCTAACCTTCGACTTTCCTCTCCTCCTTTTCTCTCACCTAATTTCTCTTATTCGTTCTTCTGTTAACATCATCGTTTTCTGCCACTTTCTTGTTTCTTTCCTCCTTTTCATTCTCTTCCCATAGTTGTCTCCTCAATGTATGCACCCCATAACTCTGTTTGTGTCCCTGTCTTTCCTGCCCTTATTTTCTCTCTCACGTTACCTTTTCTCGATTTCATTTGAATATTTCACCACTTTTATTTCTCACTCTCTTGTTCTCTCCTACTTTCCCCTTCAGGCTCACTTGTTACTCTACTTCTTTTCCCACCCGCCCCCTCCCCTTACTTCATCCCCTTGTTCTTTTCTCTGTGCTCATACCTTTGGTTTCACTCCTTGAACAGACCTGGTTTATTTATTTATTTATCCATTGTTTGTCGGATACACGTATTCAACAAACAATGCATAAATAAATAAATTAACCACGTTGTGCGCAGAGCAGGAACAGACCACTCCCCGGTTTATTTTTTTTTTTGCATTGTTTGTCGGATACACATATCCGACAAACAATGCATAAATAAACCGGGTCTGTTCAATTGTGGGCTCGGTTCTCGAATCTGCAGCGCAGGGCCCCCAGGTTCGCCGAGGGTCAAAGACACCTCAGTGAACTGAGGTGCGTGCATGATTCTGCTCACAGACAACAAAGGGACTGTAACTTCGTCTTCTGACCCCTTGTGAGGGGTCAGGAGAGGAAGTTACAGTTTGGAGACGCCGCAGTGTGTTTCCTGCAAGCAGCTGTGACTGACAGACGTTTCAGCCCTCCACATCATCGCTAAAGTGTGATGCTGTGTCTGGCTGGCACTCCTGTCAATCACAGCTGCCTGACTCAATCATGGTGGCGAGCTCAACTCCCGTCGTGGCTCCGGCCATGGCGGGAAAATGACCCGCCATGGCATGGTGGGACCAAGGGGCCCGGCAGGGCCCCGGCTCAGCCTCACTTTTTGGAGACCGCAGGGGCTTGGCCCCAGCAGGCCCCGGCCCACTTAAAGCACTGCCTCTAAGAGACCCCTAGTGCCCACTGGGCATGGCCTGTGGCCATGTCTAGTGTACACTGCACTCAAGGCATGGCTCCTAGCCATGTCCAGTCACCTCCAAGAGGCCTACTGTGCCCCCTGGGCATAGCCAACGGCCATATCTAGTGGACACTGTGCTCAGGGCATGGCTGCCAGCAAGACCCCAGTCACCTCTAAGAGATTCATAGTGCCCACTGGGCAAGGCCACCTCCTATGTCTAGTGGACACTGCGCTAAGGGCATTGCTCCCAACCATGCCCTAGTCACCTCTAAGAGACTCATAATGCCTACTGGTGTTAAGACGGATTTCTGAACTCTGTCCTGGAGGGGCAGAGGTTCAGAAGGCCAGCCTAGTTTCTTGGAACAGGGTAACCTCTGGACAAGCTAGACCAATCAGGGTAGCTATGGCAGGCGGTCAAGACTTAAGTCTCAAGAGGGATGAGGGTGACGGAAAGACCTCAATGAACACACAAAGCAAGGACACTTACAAATTACTCCAGACAGGTTTTATATAAAAAATATAGACACATTTATTACAAGGCCTTTGTAACATTGACCATAGCAAAGAATCACAGTAACACTAAGTAAACCAACACAACACTATCAATACAATGTATATACAAGACCATTGGGGTCTAAAGGGTTAAATGCACAAAATATGTCGACAACCTAGAGGGGAAGGAAACAGGCAGTGTAGATATTCTTTAGGCCCAGTTCGACATTGAAAATACACCTAACTAAGAGGCAGTCCAAGCCCTAAGAAGAGAGAAGCCTTGTGCTCAACAGTACATGCAATGCAAACGCACACAGTTGTTCCAATGGGCAGAATAGGGTCTCTTCAGCGGTCTCTAGCAGCTTGGGAAGGTGGAAGAGGCGATGCAGAACAAGTTCCCACTATTCAAGAAGGACCTCAACTTGAAGTGTTAAACAGGATATCATGTCGTCCCCCCTTTCTTATATATTGGCTTAAACCCAGTCGCTCTGCGAAGAAAACCGCGTTGCAAAGTTCCGATTTTAGTTCAAATTCGCCGCCATTTTGGGATCATCCGCCATTTTGATTTCTGTTCAAATGTAACTCTGTATTCTAAAATGGTGGACTGTGTTTCCAGCTTGCAACAGAGCCGTCCCGACCCTTGCACCTTAGTTAATATTTAGGCTGTCCGCGGGCCGAATGTTTAGACTGGGTAAAGAGACCTTGTCCCATGCCTGACTTGTGGTCTAAGGATTGTCTGCACCAATAAGCCTCATCCGCGAACATACATCGAAACAATGTAAAGCAAATATCGAACGTGGACACTGGCTGAACTGCATTGTAATGGGACATGTGCTAAGGCTTACTGCTAAACCTGGGAATACACTGTTGCCATTGTAACTTGTTTGTATGTAAACCGAATGTAATCCGCGTGCATATTGTCGTATAAGCCATAAGTGAACTCGGCGCAAACTCTAGACCATGGATTATTAACTTGCAGAGGGGCTGGACATTGTTATCGAAATTGTATAAATGTACGAATGTCTAGATGTCCAGCACCTCTCACTTCTCACACTGAAGGGCTGGTATTCACTGTGATGTACTGAGGGCCAGATAGTTATCTGATTTGTTTCTTTGTAAACTGCACAGTAGTAATAAAGATCTGTGAATCTTTATAAACCGGTGTTTGGTGTATTTCCTTTTGTGGTACTCAGCCTCGGTATTTCCTCTTGCTTTTACAGATGGCACCTGAATAGGGACCCTCAAGATTGATGCCATCTCATTGAAGGTTGACGCGGCTATCGGACCGGGATCGGACGGTGAAAAAAGGGGGTCCCTTTCTTGGATGAGAAGTGATTCCTCAACAGTACTGCACAACCCGATCCCTGGATGGTGAGCCCTCGGTCCGAGGCGGCATCTTGATGAGGGTCCACATATCGAGGTGGGCAGTTTTGCCCACCAACCACGTGGGTCCTTTGTGTCCTTAGAAATCCGATCGGACCTCCTTAGTTCTTTGATAAGGTGAGTTGTGACCTGATTCTTAAGTATCCTGATAATTTGTTTTGGGCATTGCACTCGCAAGTACAATTATTGACCAGGTAACACCAGTAATCTGATATGCCTGAGAAATTGTCTGCCTGTTTCAGGGCATTATTCCGCAAGGACAGACAAGCTTTGGAATTTGGCCGACCAGCGCCACAGGAGGGGTCTCCGGCATGTACTATGTACTATAAGCACGGCATTGGCAGTATAGTGTTTAATGATATTTGGCACAGACAAACTAGACATTCTTCCGAACTTCAGTGGCCAACCAATGGTAGTTTTGAAATTCCTCGCATAGAATATTTAGAATCCATATTATTAAAGAAAAAGGCTAGACCTGCAGCATTTGATGTATTACAAAATTGGAAGAAAGAAGCTATGCAGCAACTTAAAAGTAGAGAAAAATATGCACGCCGTCATATGTCCAACGCTGAAAAAGCATTGTTGTACGATCAAAATAAACAGTCTGAGTCAGTTAGAAATATGGATAGGGCTTTTTCACTTGGTATTCAGAAAATCTATCCGTCTAAAGACTTTCATGTGTCTGATGAGTTAATTGACAAACTTCTAAATGAACAAAGGCCTGGTGCCACTGCGCCACCTCTGTATGTTCCTATTCCTGCTGTTTTGCCTTTTCCTGCTGTTGTCCCTCCTCCTGTAGCTGTTCCTGCTCCTCCTATCGTTCCTCTTAATGTTCCTCTTCCTCCGCCTGTTGTTCCTCTTCCTATCGTTGCTCCTCCACCTTTGCCTACTGTTACGGGTTTTGTAGATTTGCCTTCTGCACCAGTGATAGCACCTTAGTTACCGATTGCACAAGATTTGTCTACTCTTTCTCTTCCAAGTGGTTCTGTCCCACTTGTAGTTGATAAGGGAGCAGAATCAAAGATCGTAACTCATAATACTGTGTCTAAAGAAAGAAAGCGGGATTTGACTGCATGGGCTAAACAGTGCATGGAGAAGGGTGAACAAGCTGATGTTTTTGCCACACTCTCTAATCTAGCAAGTTTTCCTGAGAAAAATGTTTTTATTGAATGGTTGGGAATCCACTTATGTGTAATGTGGAACAGACTAGATGATATAGATCTCCCACAAGGGTTGAGGGATCTGAATGTTTTAGCATATTCAAGAGATACTGCGGAGAAAGTACATGAGCATGCAGAGAGGGTTTTTGAGTATAGAAGGGAGTTAGAAAGGTTACGGAATGAAGAAATTGATGGTGATAGTTTGGACGCTATGTTTGTACAGAAACGGTTCCTTCCTTGTTGTAAGTCGATAAATGAGGAAATGCGAATTCGCACAAAGGATGCGATTAGGTGGATTTCAGACATGTCGATATCTCCCTTAGAAGTATATGACATGTATAGTCAGTATACGCTAGAAATGCAGAGGAAAGTGATACAGGTAAAGGTAGAATACCTGCAGGATGAATGCATGAAAAGAAAGATTTGTTGTCCCGCAGAATTATTGAATATCTACAAGAGAGCTTTTTCGTCTGACACTCCTTCAGCTGCTTTAGCGCTCGATTTAGCTCTGTTGCTCAGTAAGCGTTCGGAGTTTCCTATCTCTCAGTTGCCTATGAGAGAGGTTCCGCCGACATTTGTCCCAAAAGTTGAGATTCTAGCGGATCCTGCAATAGGCGCAGCTGCTCAGGATATTCCTGCACATTATGTGTCGCAGTTTGTTCACGTCCCGTTCTCAAGACAGGAAGTGAACACCATAAAACAATCCATTCCCGATATTAGAAAGAATCCGACAAGGTTCTATAAAAAGATAGAATCTGTCTTGCAGTCTTCAGTATTTACCTTGAGCGATATTGATTTGTTATTTCCCATGCTCCTACCTGTTGATTTGTGGAAACAGATTAGGACTGTTGACGATGTACCAGGTTTAGGGAACACATGGGTTTATATAGTTCGATTAGATAGAGAAAGGCCAGCTGGCGAGAGACTGCCACAGGTAATACTGACTTTGCCTGATAGAATAGTCACAAAATTGAAAGCTATAATTCCTGAAAGAAGAATTATTTGGGCCAAACTTACTGCTTGTGTCCAAGGGAAATCTGAGGGTGCTACCGAATTCTTCAATCGGTTCGAACAAGTGTTTTCAGATTTCAGTGGACAAGATTTGAGCACAGAGTCTGGAAAACGACTATTTGTAGATACATTTGTATGTGGATTGCTGCCTGACATCCAGTTGCAAATTATGTCTTCGGAGAGCGCTTGGCAAGCTAAGTCTCAGTCTGAGGTGTTGCATATGGCTCAGTACTATGGGAACTGAGTCAATAACGAAAAAGGAAAGAATTGAAAAGAGAAAGGGAGACCTGAAAACTAAAGTTCTATTACAACAAATTATCAGAGGCCCTAGAGGGGGCACTTCACAGTTTAGGGGACAGTATGCTCCACAAGGAAATGTGCCGTTGGGTCCTGTAAACGTGAACCAATGTGCTTATTGCAGACAAGAGGGTCATTACTGAGCACAATGCCCAATCCTCCAGCAGAGGTCGAATAACGCATTTGGTAACATGGGTAGACGATCCAGAGGCAGCCCTGGGGTAGGGGGTCCTGGTAGAAGTCAGTTTTCTCAAAATTCGCAACCTTTTTCACAGGATAATCAGGCACTGAGTGTGGATAATAGAAACATTTTTGATCATCTTTCTGCTGCATATCTCTCTGAAGAACTTAACTTTGATGACATTCTGTTTCGCTAGGATTGCCCGAAGCAGGGTTTGGAACCTACGCTTATTCCCGTTAATCAAAAAGGTCCCTACGTTGAAATGATAGTGAGAAATAGGAAACATCTATTCTTGATAGATACAGGAGCACAGAAGTGTTCCATTGACCATTCACAGGTTCCAAACATTCCACTGTCAGGGCAAACCAATGTTTCTGTAGGGTTTTCTGGTACGCCAGTAGTTTGTCCGGTTTCTTCGCCGGTACCGATTACATTGGGTCCATTCATGGACCACTGTCCATTTCTTTTGACTACGAAATGTGGAGAGAATTTGTTGGGGTTGAATCTGTTGAAGGAATTAAATGCGGTAATTCATTGTTCCTCAGATGGAGTGCGTTTGACGATTTGACCACAGCAACTTTCTGTCTCTCAGTCCTTGACTAGACCTTTGCCGCTGGAATTTAGTGATGTTCGGGAGTGTTTATGGTCAATTGATGACAATGATGTCGGTGTTCTACAAATTGAGCCTGTTAAGATAATTTTGAAACACGGAGTAAAGTTGCCACGTATTCCTCTGTATAAGATTTCGGTTGATGGTGAGCAAGCTTTGAAATGCATAGTCTCCGATTTTGTACATCGTGGGGTAATTGAGGAAATTGCAGGTAGTTTGTGCAATAGTCCGATTTTGCCTGTGAACAAGAAAGGTGATAGTGCAATTCCTTTTCGTTTCATCATTGATTTACGTGCCATCAACAAGATTGTTGCTCCACAATTTTCTATTGGGCCTGATATGACGACAATACTAACAATGATTCCGGCTTCTGCTACTTTCTTTAGTGTTGTAGATCTTAAGAATGCTTTCTTTAGCATTCCTATACACAAAGATAGCAGAAATCTGTTCGCGTTCACCTTAGGGGGACACTCGTTTACATTCACCCGTGCGCCGCAAGGTTACACGGAAAGTCTGAGTATCTATAGTAGGGCTTTGAAAGAGCAGCTTGACACGCTCGAATTGCCCACCACTTGTACACTGCTTCAATATGTAGACGATCTACTTTTAGCTGCTGACTCAGAGAGTGCCTGTAAAGAGGGCACTGTGTTGTTGCTTATTCACCTAGCAAAACATGGACACAAAGCTTCACTCAAAAAGTTTCAGTATTGTCGACAGGAGGTTGCCTATTTAGGCTATCTCCTGTCAAAGGAGGGAAGAAGGTTGACACCTGAGCGGATAAAAATCCTTTCTAGCATGTCTGTCCCAAATATACAGAAGGAAGTCAGAGCCTTGATAGGAATGGCTTCTTACTGTAGACAGTGGATCCCGAACTTCTCGTTAACGATTAAACCAATGTTGGCTTTGACAAAGAAGGGCATTTCTTTGCCATTGCCGTGGAACTTGGAACACCAGCAAGCGTTTGATCTGCTCAAGACTGCACTGTGTTCAGCACCAGTTTTGGGCACACCAATATATTAAAAGGCCTTCGTGTTGTATGTGCATGAACGTGATGGATGTGCTTTGGCTGTATTAACGCAGGAACATGGAGGGAAGAATAGGCCGTGCGGCTACTTTTCTTCTGCCCTTGATCCTGTTGCATGCGCTTTGCCAAGATGTTTGAGAGCTGTCGCTGCTGCTGCTGCATCTGTAAAACAGAGCGAGGGTATGGTCCTAGGCCATGCTTTAACCTTGATGGTACCTCACTCTGTAGATGTTCTATTAAATATAACACAAACGCAACACCTCACCTCCGCACGATTAACGAGGTACAAATTGATCTTGTTTGCTCCGCACATTAAAATTCAGAGGTGTTGCGTCCTGAATCCGGCTGAACTTTTACCTTTCCCGCAAGGTATTGCTTGCAGTGACAAAGTGTCACATGACTGCCTTTACACCACAGAGCAAGAGACTAAAGGCAGAATCGATTTGAAAGATACTCCTTTGAACAAACCACAAGGGGAGCTGTTTTGTGATGGCCCCTGTTTCAAACTTCCGGATGGTACATCCACGGCTGCTTATGCAATCACCACATTGAGCACGATTGTGGAAACCAAAAGAATCATGCATAACTCTGTGCAGGCCGCAGAGATTATAGCAGTGACCCGAGCTTGTGAACTTTCCGAAGGGCTTAGAGTAAATATATATACTGACAGTCAGTATGCTTTTGGGGTGGTTCACAACTTCTGCAGACTTTGGGCAGAACAAGATTTCTTGACCTCACATGGAACTAAGATCCAGTATGGCTCCTTAATAGTACGGTTACTCTCAGCGCTTGCACTCCCCACTCAGTTAGCGATCATGAAATGTGCAGCGCATCAGAAAGTTATAGATGATGTGGGAAAAGGGAACGCTTTTGCTGACCAGATAGCCAACCAGACTGCCACTGATCTCTATTCAGAAATGTATACTTCAAAGGAAGCCACAAATGTTTGTACTTTGGATGAGGGTATCGAATCTGTAAAGAGTATTCAAGCTGATGCCACATTAGAAAATTCTAAACAATGGGCTGAGGGTTTGGCAAGATTGGATGATGATGGGTGTTGGGTGGACAAGTTAGAAGGAAAATGGATGCTGCCAGATGCGTACATTACAATGATGGTCACAATGGCTCATGGCCCCACCCACATCTGTGCACGGAAGGTTTCCATAATGTTACAAAATGTCTGGGTGAATGATAAAATCTCCAAAGTAGCTGATCGTTTTGTTCAGAGTTGCATGATTTGCCTACAGCATAATATGGGAAAGGGTACATCGACTCCAAGGGGTAGTTTTGGTCCACCTTCTGTCCCCTTTGAGGTCATACATTTGGATTTCATTGAAATGGAGCGTTGTAATAACTATAAGTATGTATTAGTTGTTATCTGCGCCTTTAGTAAATAGGTTGAAGCCTTCCCTGTTAAAGATGCCACAGCAATGACAACGGCGAAAACCATGCTTAAGGAGTGTTCTCCTAGGTTTGGTTTACCAAGAGTCATCTGGTCGGACAATGGTCCACATTTTATTGTTGCTGTAATTCTGCAGCTATGCGCGGGATTACAGATCGATAAACGGTTCCATTCGGCTAGACATTCTCAGAGTGCTGGTTTGGTAGAGAGACACAACGGCATCATAAAGAACAAGCTCGCTAAGACGTGTGCCGGCACCAAACTGAAATGGCCGGATGCCTTACCGATTGTGTTGTTATCAATGAGAACGACCCCACAGACAAAGACTGGGCTCTTCCCATTTGAGGTGGTAGTGGGAAGGCCAGCTAACATTTGGAACCTGCCTAAACCGAGATCGTTCTGGGACATTGAACATGTACTTCTTTCCTATTATTGTGACCGGTTAACTAAAAATCCGTATTTGATTTACCAACAGGTGCGAGAAGCCCTTCCAGTAAAATACGAGGGCCCAGCTCACAGCATATGGCGTGGGAGCTGGGTGTTGGTTAAATCATTTGAAAGAGAATCCTGCCTCGCACCGCGTTGGCGAAGCCCGCATCAAGTTACATTGGCCACACAAACCACAGTACGAGTGTCAGGGAGAAAGCATTGGATCTACGCGTCAACATCAAGAGGATTCCCTTCCCTTTGCCACACGATACAGAAGACACAGTAATCCCTACCTCCACTGCTCCCAGCGATCACGAAGCATCGAGCAGCATCGAGAGTGGATCGGAGACTCTCCCTGAGCCCGTGGGGCCTGGGGAAACAGCTGCTTTATCTCCACACTCTCCTACAGATCCTTTTTCATCATTGTTAGGGTCTGTCACGGATCCGCCACTTCCATCAGGAAGCAACGACACGTTCGCAGATCACGCAGTACCAGGAGTCACAAGGTACGATCTGCGTCCACGGGGTTAGACTTACTGCATGGTTCGGCTGTGCCATCAGAAAAAAATCATCAGAGGGCTTGTCTTTTGGCCCTGTTCTTTTGCAGGTATGGAATTCTGTTGGCTGGGGTTAGGGAAGGACTAAGAAAACGCGCAATCAGGAGATCGCCAGCAAACAAACTTTGGAGTGTTTGTTTGAAGAAAAAATGCCTGCAACCGCTCCCACTCGTACGGAACAAATAAGAGACTGTGTGCCCGATTGTAACAATGAACAATCAAATGCGTGCTCCCCGAAAACGTATTCTTGCCTTGTGATTATGTTAACCGGCTTCACAATAGTAATTGTCTCAGGATTTTGGTATTTGGTGAAGTACATCTGCTTGAAAATCTTTTGCCCTCTGAAAATGTGCCTACTGCATCTACACCTTTTGTGGATCTGCACACTCTATCTCCTAGAGACTCTCAGCGCAGACAGAGTTACCACAATAACACTCTATTACTCATAATGAATGCCACACATACCATTTTTAATAGGTCTAATTGTTGGGTCTGCTCGCATTTACCGTAACACAGAGACAAGGGGTTGGGCTGGTATATTCATCCTTTACCTTTGACTACTGCATGCTATGCTTCTTTAAGGGCACTATTCTGTGGCCGATGGAACGATAGCATCTCGGGGAACTTTGATGGAATGAATTTGAATGATTTTGAGGAACGAGTTCTAACGCCCCTGGGATGCTCACTCTTTGCGAATAGGAGCAAGTTAATGTTGCTTCTATTAGGCCTTCTGATAGATTGTCTGATCCTTTTCAATCTCTGATCTCTTTCAAGATGGCTCCTATAGGCAATAGGGATGCCACGCCACCTTCCTATACTGTTAACCACAGCCCCGATTCAGTTTCTTTCTGCATACAGACGAATGGTAGTCAGTCAATGGGTGATTTCAAGGGTTGCGCCAACGTTGCGAACTTGACCAGTGAGGACAGACCTTTGTATGTAGGCGAATCTGTCTACTTTGTTTGCGGTAATGAAGCTTTCCCATGGTTACCTAGGGATTGGCAGGGAACCTGCTATTTAGGGATTCTGTTACCCGGGGTATTCATAGCAAGCACCATAGAAATATCTAAGGCTCGTCCAAGGCGGGACAAAAATGGCAATACTTCAGCACAAGTTCTGGGTTATGTAGTGAAATCCTTTGTAACATTTTGGGGGCAGATATTAAACTCTGAGGATATCAGAAGACTAGCGAGAGTTCTGGAGAGGACCATCAACCGGACCACTGACATACTCTATAATATGACTGTAGAACAGAAAGCGATAAGGTTAGTGGCACTTCAGAACCGGATGGCATTAGACGTCATCCTGGCTGAGCGTGGTGGAGTATATAAATTAGTGGGGTCCGCTTGTTGCGTTTTTGTGCCAGATTCCTCCCCAACCATCTTTAAGGCAATACAAAATCTGCACGTCCTAAGGGAAACTGGGATCTTAGCGCTTGGTTCTGGGACTTCTTGCGATCTTGGGGATGGAAGCTACTTTCAGTCTTGATGATCATTTTAGGTATTCTGTTGTTTTTCTGTTGCTGTATACAGTGTCTTCCTGGCATATGTTCGATGTTAGGAAGATGTTGCGCACAAGCGATGGGAACGTTAGGACAAAAGGTACACGCCCCAGAGAAAATGACAAATGAATTTGTGTTGAAAGAAATTTCTGTTTCTGACCTTATGGCGATATATATTTCCGATGATTGTGATTCAGGGTGTATGGACATTGAGACGTGGATTTACTCGTAAAATGACTAGAAGTAGTTTAGCACTTGGCTTAGGCCAAAAGGAGGGTTTGCTAAATGGGAAATCATATCGTACCTCCTTTTTCATATATTGGCCTAAGCCCAGTCGCTCTGCGAAGAAAACCGCGTCGCAAAGTTCCGATTTTAGATCGACTTCGCCGCCATTTTGGGATCATTCGCCATTTTGATTTCTGTTCAAATGTAACTCTGTATTCTAAAATGGTGGACTGTGTTTCCAGCTTGCAACCGAGCCGTCCTGACCCTTGCACCTTAGTTAATATTTAGGCTGAAAGTTTAGAGTGGGTTAAGAGACCTTGTCCCATGCCTGACTTGTGGTCTAAGGATTGTCTGCACCAATAAGCCTCATCCGCGAACATACATCGAAACAATGTAAAGCAAATATCGAACGTGGACACTAGCTGAACTGCATTGTAAAGGGAAATGTGCTAAGGCTTACTGCTGAACCTGGGAATACACTGTTGCCATTGTAACTTGTTTGTATGTAAACCGAATGTAATCTGTGTGCATATTGTCGTATAAGCTATAAGTGAACTCAGCACAAACTCTAGACCATGGATTATTAACTTGCAGAGGGGCTGGACATTATTACTGAAATTCTATAAATGTACGAATGTCTAGATGTCCAGTACCTCTCACTTCTCACACTGAAGGGCTGGTATTCACTGTGGTGTACTGAGGGCCAGATAGCTATCTGATTCGTTTCTTTGTAAACTGCGCAGTAGTAATAAAGATCTGTGAATCTTTGTAAGCCCGTGTTTGGTGTATTTCCTTTTGTGGTACTCAGCCTCGATATTTCCTCTTGCTTTTACAGAAGGCAGAGACAGTTCGAGAGTTCGGGATGGAGTCGCTATTTCACAATAGCAGTGGAAAGGAGAGGGGCCCTCAGGGGCCACGTGTGGGTAAAAATGGACCCTTGCGCTAGGGCCACCGGTTGGGTTATGGAGTAGTCACTGGTCCCCAATGCAAGTGGACCCAAACTTTGCCAGTTCAGTCCACTTCGCTTGCAGGTTCGAATGAGGTAAAAAGGACGTCTCGGCACCTTTCAGTTCCTGAGATACAGCGACGATTCCCAAACAGAACAATGGTGATTTCTCCACTCCGGGTGGATGAATGGACCCGGTTTCACTGCCGCAGGCTTCAGGGGCAAGAGGGTCACAAATGCAGTGGACTTGCAAAGGACGTTGCGGTGGCAGGGCAACACGGTAACCGCGTTTACTCTGGTCCTGGAGCACTTGTATCACTTCAGACCTGGGAACACGAAGTGTGCGAAATTCGGTGTGAGGGTGCCGGGGACACAGAGCTAGCAGTATACCAACTTTCGAGTGCCTCCTCTCCTCAAAACGGCGGCGGTGACAGAGCAAAGCAACTGGGCAAGCTGGTCAACCCACTGGTTGGCCCAGGGACACTTCTGAGAAAGCTTACTTGCAGGGTTTGATGAAGATGCCGAGAATAGTTGTTCCTACTATTTCAATGGGTCAAAGCGTCTTTGCAGACCTTCTAGGACGACCAGATGGAGAGGGGTCTCATGGAACGACAGCGGGCTCAGGGTGCCAAACCTTCCAGCGAGTCACCAGCGCTTCCTCGACTCAGCTTCGTGTTGCAGGATAGTTCGATCCTATCCTTTGGTCAGTGAGAACTCAGGAGATCGGCATGGTAGTGGTGTTTTCAGCCTCCTCTTATCCAAAGTTCCATTTGGGCCAAAACAGCCTCCTCTTATCCAAAGTTCCCTTCATGCCAAAACACAGAGGACCCAATAGGAGATCTGCTCATAAACACACACTCCATACTTGGACCAATCACGGACCACGGTGGTCCCAGTCATTCATGGCACTCCAAACTCTCTGGCACCCAGAATGTGTATTGGAACCAGACGTTCCAGCCCACATCCGAGAGGCACACACACAAGGCATGCAGAAGCCGTGAAAGCATTGGGATTCGCGGGAAAGTGCATGACCAAATAAGGACTGACCCGGGTCGACTAGACCTGGGGAAGGTGAAGGGGCAAGATGGCCAAAGGACAGGACAAAGAACCTCGTGGCATGGCCATTTTGGAGCCAGGCCACCTATTTGTGCCAAACGCGGTTAACACGGTTAACATGGCAGGAAAGGGTTAAAAAGAATGCGAAAAAGATAGCTGCCACCAGTCCTGTCCATGACACATCTGCACAGTTCATAAAAAGTCCAGCGAGAGTATCTAGGGCCTTTGGACATGACTATAGATCTAAGTGTGCTGTATGGTAAGATACATTGCACACTTGTTACATGTTGCACAAAAGTTGCAACACGGGAAACAGACTAAGGGAAACAAAGTCTCCCAGTACTTACTGTCTGAAGGGCATGTCAGTTTCCCCATAAAAAGTGAGCGAAAGCCCAGAGGAGTGCAGCTGAAGGCTGTGCTTCTCTGGCAAAGTCAGTCAATGGTGTCTAAACAGCAGCAAAAAGTTTGGGGGTTGACACATGGAGGGAAAATTACATTCATTTTGAAATCTTTCCTAACTCTGGCCCCTCCCAGACTAAGGACAGGGGGAACTAATCCACCCCTGGATGAGTTTCTTGTTCAGGTCGGTTAAACATTCTGGACAACCCATCAGCATTGCTATGTTGGACACCTGGCCTATGCTCAATAGTGAAGTCAAAGCCTTGAAGACTTATGGACCACCTAAGCAACTTTGGATTCTCTAACTTCATGTTCATTAGCCACTTTAAGGGCTTATGGTCAGTTTGCACAGTGAAGTGGGTCCCATAGAGGTAGGGCCTCAGCTTCCTTAGGGCCCGCACAACAGAGAAACATGCTTTCTCTACTGTGGACCATCTGAGCTCTCTGTCCTTATGCTGGTGACTAATGAAGCCAATAGTGTGTTCCTTACCCTTCTCATCTACTTGTGATAGTACAGCTCCTATCCCAGTGTCAGAGGCATCTGTCTGCACAATAAAAGGTCTTTGGTAATCAGGGGCCCTGAGAACAGGGACCTGGCACAAGGAGTCTTTTAAGCCACTGAAGGCCTTCCCACACTCTTCAGACCAAGTTACCTTCTTGGGTTTCTTTGGAGTGGTGAGAGCAGTCAGAGGGGAATCTATGGTACCATAGCCTGCCATGACATTTCTGTAGTACCCAGTGAGTCCCAAAAAGGCTCTCACTTGGGTCTGTGTGGTGGGGGTAGGCCAGTCTTGTACTGCTTATACTTTACTGGGTAGAGGCTGTATCCTCCCTCCACCTACTTCATGTCCAAGGTAAACCACTGAGCCTTGTCCAATCTGGCCTTTATGGTCAAGTGGGCCTTCTGAAGAGCCTGTAACATAATCCCAAGATGTTTCAAATGGTCTTCCCAGGTGGCACTGAAAACGGCTATATCATCCAGATATGCAAGACAGAATTCGTCCAAACCATTCAACACATGATTCACAAGCCTCTGGAAAGTGGCAGGTGCATTCTTCAACCCAAAAGGCATTACCCTGAACTGGTAAAGACCCTCTGGTGTTGAGAAAGCTGTCTTCTCCTTGGCATGTTCTGCTAGGGCTATTTGCCAATAGCCTGCAGTGAGGTCAAACGTGCTGAGGTACTTGGAGGTGCCCAAAGTATCCACCAGCTCATCTGTTCTAGGCAAGGGATGTGCATCTGTCTTGGTGACAGCATTAAGAGCCCTGTAATCCACGCAGAACCTCAATTCAGAAGTTCCTGCCTTTGGAGAAAAAAACACTGGGCTAGACCAAGGACTACTGGAGGGTTCAATCACCCCAAGATCCAACATTTTGTTGACCTTTGTCTTAATGCAAGACCTTAATTTGGCCGACATCCTGTATCTCCTACTTTTGGTAGGTACACTGTCTCCTGTGTCTATGTTATGTTTGCACCAAGGTGTCAAACCAGGAGACTGTGAAAACAAGGGGGAAAATTGCCTCAGCAAACTTTTCACCTCAGCCTGTTGATCAGAGGTCAGGTGAGGGGCCACTTGGACACCCTCAATGGAGCTGTCTGCAGGACTGCTTTGGAACAGGTCAGGAAGAGTTTCTGACTCCTCTTCTTCCACATCCGAAACCAACACCAGTGTAGCGATTTGAACTCTTGGGATGAAAGCCTTCAGTCTATTTACATGGAACACTTTTGGAGCCTGTCCAGCCCTTCCAAGGTCCACTAAATAGTTGACCACACCCAGTGACTCTACCACTGTGTAAGGGCCTGTCCATTTGTCCTGTAAAGTTCTAGGCCTTATAGGATTCATGATCAGGACTTTCTGACCAGGTGTAAAATTGATGAGGGAAGCCTCCTGGTCATACCAATGTTTCACCAGAGCTTGCCCTGCCTACAACTTTTCACTAGCCAGACCCATCAGGAGTACCATCCTTTTTCTGAGCCGTAGCACATAGTCTACTACATTGGTAGTAATGGGGGGAGTGGGCATCTCCCATCCCTCCTTGACTATTGCTAAGGGTCCCCTTACAGGGTGACCGAACAGATGTTCAAATGGGCTGAAGCCAACACCCTCTTGTGGTACTTCTCTGTAGGCAAACAGTAAGCATGGTAACAGAAGATCCCATGTTCTTCTTTGAGGTTCTTCCAGAGCCCCAATCTTGCTTTTCAAGGTCCTGTTAAACCTTTCAACCAGACCATTGGTCTGTGGGTGGTATGCGGATGAAAACTTATAGGTGACACCACATTCCTTCCAATGGCCTGCATATACTTTGACATAAAGTTGCTGCCCCTATCAGACACAACTTCTTTAGGGAAGCCAACCCTAGTAAATATGCCAAGCAAAGCTTTTGCAACTGACTTGGCAGTCACAGTTTTTAATCGGATGGCCTCAGGATACCTGGTGGCATGGTCAACCAGCAGCAGGATAAACCTATTTCCTGAGGGTGGTTGGGGGTCAAGGGGACCAACAATGTCTATCCCTACCCTCTCAAATGGTACCCCCACAACTGGTAGTAGTAACAATGGAGCTTGGATTGTTGAGCCACTCTTACCAGATAACTGGCAGGAGGAACAACTCCTGCAGTGACTTTCTACTTGCACCCACATCTTGGGCCAGTAGAAGTGCATGGATAACCTTTGCTTGGTTCTCTTGATTCCAAGGTGACCAGCAAGGGGCACTTCATGTGCCAGCTGCAGGAGGAAGGGTCTTACAGCAAGGGGAACCACCAACCTCCTATGGTCTCCTTCTGTAGACTCTGTAGGCTCACTATACAGGAGCCCACCTTCACAATAAATCCGGTGCTTCACAGGAGGTTCACATTCAAACTGGGAAAAGGCCTGTCCCCTTAGGCCTTCCAAAGATGGGCACTCACTTTGGCCCTTACTAAATTCTTCCCTGTCAGGACCACCTTCTACTAACAAATCTTTTAGTTCAGGATGGTCATTTGGGTCAAATACTTCAGGTATCAACACCTCCTCGTCAGGTCCTGTTGATTGACCAACTACCTCCACCGCAGTGGTAGGTGAGTTAGGGGGAATGTTTTCTTTCCCTCTTTTGGATTTTCTTACTCCTTTAGCCTTGGGTTTCCCCTTTCGCTGGGGCATTGCAGTGGTCTTGGCCAGTGCTGCCCTCATTTGAGAACTTGGGCAGGGTCTTTCAGCTGTATCTTCCACAAACCCTAAAACTCTGAGATCATTTCCCAGCAAGACCTTTCCTGGGACACTCATCTGTATGCTCGCTGGAATCCTGACTGGTGTACCATTTATGGTAAGATTTACAGTTATTAATGGGGACATGAGAGGTGGGCCATCAGCCAACTTAGTGGGTAACAGAGGAGCTCTGGCAACTTCCTCTGTGTCTACCAAGGTAGAATCCATTACAGTTCAACTACACCCACTATACCTAAGAGCTGGAGTATCTACTCCATTGATCGGCACACTGTCTTTAAAGTTGTGCTTGGTATTATCTGGAATCCTAGCATAAGCCTCTGAGACTTTAGGCTCCCAGGAACCCAGGGAAACTAAAACGACCCCAACTTCTATCCCACTGGGGAAGGAGTCTGAGGAGAAGGATGCCCCTGTAATCTCTTCTTCCTCATAGGAGGAGAATGCCAAATTAGCAGAGTGGACCCCCAAGGTTTTGGCCTTACATCTGGGATCCCCTTCACATGGCCAGTTGCTTCACAAGCAAAACAAGATCCACTGGGTCTGTTTACATAGGGAGGCTTACTATAACCAGAGTTCTGTTTTGGAGGCTGACCTCCATTACCCTGTGAGTTCTTTTGTGTCTTACCCTTATTTCTCCTTTTGTGGCCCTTCCCTTCCTCCTGCTTACCAGGATGAGTCTTGTCCTTATGGGACACTCTATGTGACACCCACAAATCTGCTGCTATGGCAAGTTTCTTAGGATCTATCTCCTTTGAATCTGCCAAGTGCTGCTTAAGTTCAGGCGAAAAAGATGCACAAATATGTTCAAGCATGACAAGACATAACATACCTTCAAAAGTAGAGACCTTATAACCTTCAAACCAGCCAGTCAAGTTTTTTTAAGTATTCAGTTACGTTAGATACCCAAGTACCAACCTCTTTCTTTTTGTACTCTCTGAATCTTTTTAAGTATTGGACAGCAGTCTTTCCAAACTTTAAGATGAGAGTTTGCTTCAACATTGCAAAATCTGCTCTCTCGGCTTTTGACATCTCCATAATGGCACTGCAGCCATTCAGCTAAGTAACCAGGCAATGTTATCAGCATTGTCAACTTGTTGAACTTCACATGCATACTCAAATGCATTCAGCCAGTCCATAATGTCATTCTTTTCCTCATACACACGGAGCAGATCCTTAGGAAACCTTGGATGAGAGGAGGACCCAGACCCATGTCCAGGACCCTTGGATCCATTGGCACCCTGCAGTGTGGCCAGTTCCAACTGGTGATCCCTGTCTTTCTGTTTTTCTGCCTGCTCTATCTTCAGCTTGGCCATGTTAAATTCAAGCTCCTTCTGCCTAAACAGCAGTTCTTGTTACTTGAATCCAAGTATGGCCTCAGCATCAGCACTGGCAGAGGAAATATTAGACATTACATCCTCCAAATCCTCATGTCTCTAAGAATCAGTGCAGCGGCAGAACTTCCAGTTCTGCCAGTGAAAGCAGCCCCACCTCCTTCTGCACTGTCATCAGAAGCTATGGCACGAAGCTGAGCTTCTTGCCAATCCATTATTCTTTGGATCCTTTCCATTTTTGTGCCTTGAGCAGAGATACCTCTCTCAGCACACATCTTTCTCAATGTTTCAGACTTAGAAGTATTTAAAGTTAACAAGATACTTTTTCCATATTGTTAGATAGGACTATGGCCTTTTTCAGTTATACTACAACAATTCACTATGGCCCTCATTACGACCCTGGCGGAGTGGGTTTACGCCAGCGGTATTCGCGGCGGACCCGTCCGCCCTACTACGAGTTCCCGTAGCGCCATGGAGCCGTTTTCCGCCTGGTTTTTCCGGGCGGAGAAATCCATGGCGCTACGGGACCTTGTTGTTAATTACGCCACCGTATTTTACGGTGGCGTAATTAACGCCTTCCCCACTCCCATTATACCCTATGGGGCAAAAATGGGAATGGGGAAGGGTAAAATGGGGAATGGGGATTTACCGCCCCGCCAAGGTCGGAATGGGGCGGTAAATCCGCCAACCCCCATGGCGGTATCGGCAGCTTTCCGCCGTGCTCCATGGTGCATATTGCACCACGATCTCCGCCAGGGTCGTAATGAGGGCCTATGTGTCCTGGTAGGAATAACTCGAAATGCCTTCACTAGTATGCAACACTGGATACCTTTAGTCCTATCCCACCGCTGTACACCAATTTGTTAAGATGGATTTCTGAACTCTGACTTGGAGAAGCAGAGGTTCAGAAAGCCAGCCTAGTTTCTTGGAACAGGGTAACTTCTGGACAAGCCAGACCAATCAGGGTAGCTATGGCAGGCGGTCAAGACTAAGGGCCTCATTACGACTAGTGCAGAATGGGTTTAACGGCGCCGGTAATGGTGCCGGCGCCGTTAAACCCACTCCACACTATTACGAGGTCCCCTCGCGGGACCCGCTTTGGACGTCTGGTTTTTCCAGACGTCCATGGTGGGTCCCGCAAGGGGACCAGGGAGCTAACAACGGGCCCGTAATGGGAATGGGGAAGGACCGGGCCCGGGTTCCCTGAAGGAGGAAATACCGGGCCCTCCGATGTCGGAATGGCCCGGTATTCCCCCATTCAGGGAACCCAGACCCGGACACGATTTTGGAGGCAGCCATGGTGCTAATAGCACCATGGCTACCTCCTAAGTCGTAATGAGGCCCTAAATCTCAGGAGGGGTGAGGGTGACTGAAGGACCTCAATGAGCACACAGAGCAAGGACACTTACAAATGACACCAGACAGGTTTTATATCAAAATATAGACACATTTATTACAAGGCCTTTGTAACATAGACCATAGCAAAAGAATCACAGTAACACTAAGTAAACCAACACAACACTATCAATACAATGTATATACAAGACCATTGGGGTCTAAAAGGTTAAATGCACGAAATATGTTGACAACCTAGAGGGGAAGGAAACAGGCAGTGCAGATATTCTTTAGGCCCAGTTCGACATCGAAAATACACCTAACTAAGAGGCAGTCCAAGCCCTAAGAAGAGAGGAGCCTTGTGCTCAAAAGTACATGCAATGCAAACGCACGCGGTTGTTCCAATGGGCAGAATAGAGTCTCTTCAGGGGTCTCTAGCAGCTCGGGAAGGTGGAAGAGGCAATGCAGAACAAGTTCCCACTATTCACGAAGGACCTCCACTTGAAGGCAGAGGCAGTTTGAGAGTTCGGGATGGAGTCGCTATTTCGCAATAGCAGGGGAAAGGAGAGGGACCCTCAGGGGCCACTCATGTGTAAAAATGGACCCTTGCCCTAGGGGCCACTGGTTGGGGTGTGGAGTACTCACCTGTCCCCGATGCAAGCGGACCCAAACTTATCCAGTTCAGTCTACTTCGCTTGCAGGTTTGAATGCGGCAACAAGGACACCTCGGCACCTTTCAGTTCCTGAGATACAGCGATTATTCCCAAATGGGGAAGTGGCAATTTCTCTGCTCTGGGTGGATGAATCGACCCAGTTTCAATGCAGCAGGCTTCAGGGGCAAGAAGGTCACAAATGCAGTGAACTTACAAAGGACGTTGTCGCAGCAGGGCAACATGGTAACCGCATTTACTCCAGTCCTGGCGCACTCGTCTCACTTCAGACCTGGGAACGCCAAGTGTGTGCAAAATTCAGTGTGAGAGTGCCGGGGACACAGAGCTAGCAGTATACCAAGTTTCGAGGGCATCCTCGAAACGGCAGCGGTGACAGAGCAAAGCAACTGGGTAAGCTGGTCAGCCCACTGGTTGGCCCAGGGACACTTCTGAGAAAGCTTACTTGCAGGGTTTGATGAAGGTGCCGAGAATAGTTGGTCCCACTATTCCAATGGGTCGAAGCATCTTGGCAGACCTTCTAAGATGACCAGATGCAGAGGGGTCCCACAGGCGACAGCAGGCTCAGGGTGCCAAACCTTCCAGCGGGTCACCAGCACTTCCTCGACTCGGCTTCCTGTTGCAGGATACTTCGATCCTATCCTTTGTTCAGGAGATCGACATGCTAGTGGTGTTTTCGGCCTCCTCTTATCCAACATTCCCTTCGCGCCAAAACAGAGAGGACCCAATGGGAGATCTGCTCACAAACACACACTCCATACGTGGACCAATCACGGACCACGGTGGTGCCATGCATTCATGGCACTCCAGACTCTCTAGCACCCAGGATGTGTATTGGAACCAGACATTCCAGCCCACATCCTGGAGGCACACACACAAGGCATGCAGAAGCCCACGAAAGCATTGGGATTCGCGGGAAAGTGCATGACCAAATAAGGACTGACCCGGGTTGACTCAACCTGGGGAAGGTGAAAGGGCAAGATGGCCAAAGGACAGAACAAAGAACCTCGTGGCATGGCCATTTTGGAGCCAGGCCACCTATTCGTGCCAAACGTGGTTAACGTGATTAACATGGCAGGAAAGGGTTAAAAAGAATGTGAAAAAGATAGCTGCCACCAGTCCTGTCCATGACACAACTGCACAGTTCATAAAAAGTCCAGCGAGAGTATCTAGGGCCTTTGGACATGACTATAGACCCAAGTGTGCTGTATGGTAAGATACATTGCACACTTGTTACATGTTGCTCAAAAGTTGCAACACGGCAATAGGACTAAGGGAAACAAAGTCTCCCAGTACTGACTGTCTTAAGGGCATGTCAGTTTCCCCGTAAAAAGTGAGCGAAAGCCCAGAGCAATGTTCTGTCTAAGCTGTGCACATGTGCGCTTGCCCAGCTTCCTTCTGGGTGCCGCTCAGAAGATTTTTAGCAGCGCACACAGACAATTCTCACCTATTCAAAAAGATTTGCAATGACCTAACATTTTCTCTTAAAATAAGCAACTAGTCTTGATTCTCTGATAATTTGCATTACACTACTATGCACCTAAAATCCTTAAGAGCAAAATACAACACAAGAGGTTAAAAACTAATATGAAAAACTGGCTCCATGAGGAGAGGAATCTAACCAAGATATGCCTGCACACATTAACCAACAATTTTCCCTCCCCACCCATGACTCTCCCACACTTTAACAGTATTACTCGAACTTCTGCCCCAGAGTACATTAAGATACTAATGAACAACCTGGACTCTTCCTCTCTTGGCTCTGCGAAAGGTTAGCAGACGTGCACCTACATCCACTTGTTTTCTTTGTTGTAACATGAATAACGTTCACTCACCACAATTTCTGTTACTCATTGTGCCTTACCAAAAGCGCCACCCACACTATATAATCATACTGCCAGCTCAAATATCGGATACTGACTGTAAGTAAGCAGGCTACTTGCATGTGTAACCAAATCCCATTCTTCCTCTTCTTTGTACATATGTCACGCAAGTGCTTTGAAGCGGCCCCCTTGTAAGTTAACGCATTATAAAACACAAATATTAGTTTGCTCTCTAAAGATTTTGAAAAGACAAATGTAATGCTCAGCGTCTCCTACTTTAGCATTACTAACATTACCCTATAAGAAGAGAGCAACAATTCAATATCATTTACTTAGCCCACAAGTGATAATTGGTGTGGACTATGCCTGGGATTACTCATCCATGTTATCAGGGCACCGGATATTCAGACAGGAGAATGCTTTTCACACAATCTGCATCGTTTCCAAGTGTTCAGAGTTCCCTTGGGCCTAGACCTTCAAACATTACATGGTTACTCGCTTCTATACAAAAATAGTTTCACTGAGCACTTGTGTAATCCTTCACAGTGATATAAGGTACATTTACAAGGTCCTGTGGCAGATGATGAAGTCTTCGACTAGTTGATGAGTTTTCTGTATAATTACATGAGACCTATTTTATTTTAGCCTATGTGTTTGGAAAAGGTGTTTTACGATTTTTAAAGAATTGCAGTGGCTGGGAAGAGGAAACTCCTCTCCAAACTCTCTTTTCACAAAGTGGCTTACCTCATTAGTCAGTTGCGCACATGGAAAATAATGTGTGCACAGCAGCCAACCGGTTCCGCACATAGAGAAAAATAATTAGAGGGAACGTTGGCCCAGAGGAGTGCAGCTGAAGGCTGTGCTTCTCTGGCAAAGTCAGTCAATGGCGTCGAAACAGCAGCAAAAAGTTTGGGGGTTGACACATGGAGGGAAAATTACATACAATTATGAAATCTCTCCTAACAACTGGCCATGTCTAGTGGTCACTGCGCTCAGGGAATGGCTCTCAGTCAGACCCCAATCACCTCTAAGAGACCCATAGTTCCCACTGGGCATAGCCACTGGCCATGGCTAGTGGACACTGTGCTTGGGGCATGGCGCTTAGCCAGGCACCAGTCACCTCTAATAGACCCATAGTGCCCACTGGGTATGGCCTGTGGCCATGTCTAGTGTACACTGCACTCAAGGCATGGCTCTCAGCCAGGCCCCAGTCACCTCTAAGAGACTCATAGTGCCCACCGGGCATGGCCTGTGGTCATGCCTAGTGGAAACTACGCTCAAGTCATGGCTCTCAGCCAGGCCCCAGTCACCTCTAAGAGACTCATAGTGCCCACCGGGCACGGCCTGTGGTCATGCCTAGTGGAAACTACGCTCAAGTCATGGCTCTCAGCCAGGCCCCAGTCACCTCTAAGAGACTCATAGTGCCCACCGGGCACGGCCTGTGGTCATGCCTAGTGGAAACTACGCTCAAGTCATGGCTCTCAGCCAGGCCCCAGTCACCTCTAAGAGACTCATAGTGCCCACTGGGCACGGCCTGTGGTCATGCCTAGTGGAAACTACGCTCAAGTCATGGCTCTAAGCCAGGCCCCAGTCACCTCTAAGAGACTCATAGTGCCCACTGGGCACGGCCTGTGGTCATGCCTAGTGGAAACTACGCTCAAGTCATGGCTCTCAGCCAGGCCCCAGTCACCTCTAAGAGACTCATAGTGCCCACTGGGCACGGCCTGTGGTCATGCCTAGTGGAAACTACGCTCAAGTCATGGCTCTCAGCCATTCCCCAGTCACCTCTAAGAGACTCATAGTGCCCACTGGGCACGGCCTGTGGTCATGCCTAGTGGAAACTACGCTCAAGTCATGGCTCTCAGCCGGGCCCCAGTCACCTCTAAGAGACTCATAGTGCCCACTGGGCACGGCCTGTGGTCATGCCTAGTGTACACTGCACTCAAGGCATGGCTCTCAGCCAGGCCCCAGTCACCTCTAAGAGACTCATAGTGCCCACCGGGCATGGCCTGTGGTCATGCCTAGTGGAAACTACGCTCAAGTCATGGCTCTCAGCCAGGCCCCAGTCACCTCTAAGAGACTCATAGTGCCCACCGGGCACGGCCTGTGGTCATGCCTAGTGGAAACTACGCTCAAGTCATGGCTCTCAGCCAGGCCCCAGTCACCTCTAAGAGACTCATAGTGCCCACCGGGCACGGCCTGTGGTCATGCCTAGTGGAAACTACGCTCAAGTCATGGCTCTCAGCCAGGCCCCAGTCACCTCTAAGAGACTCATAGTGCCCACTGGGCACGGCCTGTGGTCATGCCTAGTGGAAACTACGCTCAAGTCATGGCTCTAAGCCAGGCCCCAGTCACCTCTAAGAGACTCATAGTGCCCACTGGGCACGTCCTGTGGTCATGCCTAGTGGAAACTACGCTCAAGTCATGGCTCTCAGCCAGGCCCCAGTCACCTCTAAGAGACTCATAGTGCCCACTGGGCACGGCCTGTGGTCATGCCTAGTGGAAACTACGCTCAAGTCATGGCTCTCAGCCATTCCCCAGTCACCTCTAAGAGACTCATAGTGCCCACTGGGCACGGCCTGTGGTCATGCCTAGTGGAAACTACGCTCAAGTCATGGCTCTCAGCCGGGCCCCAGTCACCTCTAAGAGACTCATAGTGCCCACTGGGCACGGCCTGTGGTCATGCCTAGTGGAAACTACGCTCAAGTCATGGCTCTCAGCCGGGCCCCAGTCACCTCTAAGAGACTCATAGTGCCCACTGGGCACGGCCTGTGGTCATGCCTAGTGGAAACTACGCTCAAGTCATGGCTCTCAGCCGGGCCCCAGTCACCTCTAAGAGACTCATAGTGCCCACTGGGCACGGCCTGTGGTCATGCCTAGTGGAAACTACGCTCAAGTAATGGCTCTCAGCCGGGCCCCAGTCACCTCTAAGAGACTCATAGTGCCCACTGGGCACGGCCTGTGGTCATGCCTAGTGGAAACTACGCTCAAGTCATGGCTCTCAGCCGGGCCCCAGTCACCTCTAAGAGACTCATAGTGCCCACTGGGCACGGCCTGTGGTCATGCCTAGTGGAAACTACGCTCAAGTCATGGCTCTCAGCCGGGCCCCAGTCACCTCTAAGAGACTCATAGTGCCCACTGGGCACGGCCTGTGGTCATGCCTAGTGGAAACTACGCTCAAGTCATGGCTCTCAGCCGGGCCCCAGTCACCTCTAAGAGACTCATAGTGCCCACTGGGCACGGCCTGTGGTCATGCCTAGTGGAAACTACGCTCAAGTCATGGCTCTCAGCCGGGCCCCAGTCACCTCTAAGAGACTCATAGTGCCCACTGGGCACGGCCTGTGGTCATGCCTAGTGGAAACTACGCTCAAGTCATGGCTCTCAGCCAGGCCCCAGTCACCTCTAAGAGACTCATAGTGCCCACTGGGCACGGCCTGTGGTCATGCCTAGTGGAAACTACGCTCAAGTCATGGCTCTCAGCCAGGCCCCAGTCACCTCTAAGAGACTCATAGTGCCCACTGGGCACGGCCTGTGGTCATGCCTAGTGGAAACTACGCTCAAGTCATGGCTCTCAGCCAGGCCCCAGTCACCTCTAAGAGACTCATAGTGCCCACTGGGCACATCCTGTGGTCATGCCTAGTGGAAACTACGCTCAAGTCATGGCTCTCAGCCAGGCCCCAGTCACCTCTAAGAGACTCATAGTGCCCACTGGGCACGGCCTGTGGTCATGCCTAGTGGAATCTACGCTCAAGTCATGGCTCTCAGCCAGGCCCCAGTCACCTCTAAGAGACTCATAGTGCCCACTGGGCACGGCCTGTGGTCATGCCTAGTGGAAACTACGCTCAAGTCATGGCTCTCAGCCAGGACGCAGTCACCTCTAAGAGACTCATAGTGCCCACTGGGCACGGCCTGTGGTCATGCCTAGTGGAAACTACGCTCAAGTCATGGCTCTCAGCCAGGCCCCAGTCACCTCTAAGAGACTCATAGTGCCCACTGGGCACGGCCTGTGGTCATGCCTAGTGGAAACTACGCTCAAGTCATGGCTCTCAGCCAGGCCCCAGTCACCTCTAAGAGACTCATAGTGCCCACTGGGCACGGCCTCTGGTCATGCCTAGTGGAAACTACGCTCAAGTCATGGCTCTCAGCCAGGCCCCAGTCACCTCTAAGAGACTCATAGTGCCCACTGGGCACGGCCTCTGGTCATGCCTAGTGGAAACTGCGCTCAAGTCATGGCTCTCAGCCAGGCCCCAGTCACCTCTAAGAGACTCATAGTGCCCACTGGGCACGGCCTGTGGTCATGCCTAGTGGAAACTGCGCTCAAGTCATGGCTCTCAGCCAGGCCCCAGTCACCTCTAAGAGACTCATAGTCCCCACTGGGCACGGCCTGTGGTCATGCCTAGTGGAAACTATGCTCAAGTCATGGCTCTCAGCCAGGCCCCAGTCACCTCTAAGAGACTCATAGTGCCCACTGGACACGGCCTGTGGTCATGCATAGTGGAAACTACGCTCAAGTCATGGCTCTCAGCCAGGCCCCAGTCACCTCTAAGAGACTCATAGTTCCCACTGGGCATGGCCTGTGGTCATGTCTAGTGGACACTGTGCTCAGGGCATGGCTGTCAGGCAGCACCCAGACACCTATAAGAGAACCATAGTGCCCACTGGGCATGGCCTTTTGCCATGTCTAGTGGACAATGCGCTCAGGGCATGGCCGTTAGCCATGCCCCAGTCACCTCTTAGGAACCCATAGTGCCCACTGGGCTTTGCCACCGGCCATGTCTAATGAACACTGCACTAAGGGCATGGCTGATAGTCATGGCACAGTCACCTCTAAGAAACCCATAGTGCCCACTGGGCATGGCCTTTCGCCATGTCTAGTGGACAATGCGCTCAGGGCATGGCTCCTCAGTCATGCCCAGTCACCTCTCAGAAACCTATTGTGCCCACTGGGCATAACCAGCGGTCATGTCTAGTGGACAATGTGATCAGGGCTTGGGTCTCAGTAAGGCCGCCGGCAACCTCTAAAAAAAACATAGTGCTCACTTGGCATAGCCTCCGCCCACTCTAGTGGACACTGCGCTCAGGACAAGTCTCTCAGGCAGGCCGCCGTGACGAATCAACTGGATCTGGAATACTGGTCGAAGTGTCGGGAATGCTCTTGCGACTGCAGCCTGACAACAGTCAGCGGTGTAGTCCGATGCGGTTCGAGGAGTCGACTGTCTCGAAAATGCCCTTAAACAATGGACGCCAGAGGATTTTTGAGTAGCACTCCTCCTAGCTTCTTCGCAGGGCCCATGTCCTTTCAAGGCAAATGGCCCAGAGCTCAGGAGAGTAATTGCAGGCAACGGCCTTGTCCTTAGTTCAGATACTCTCTGGCACTTCCCACCTAGGAAGCTTGCTTGCAGACCCTAGTAGGGCACGCTGTGTGCTGGCTGGGTACTGGTTCTGGAGCTGCTGGGTGGGTCCTCTGAGTCCAGTATCTCCCTCTGTTCTCTGGGAGATGTTTAGGGGAAGGATCTTGCTTCCATCTTGGAGCACCTGGCTTTCCTTCACTGGTGGAAGATGTAAGGTAGACTGTACCTTCAGCTCGGGTTCAAATGAGTCCTTCTTCTTACTTCTTTCGAAGTCTTCAGATGATCTGTCAAGTGAGGGGTTCAGCCCTCCTTTCAAGCCAAATGGGCCCCAGTGGATGGTGTAGGCTAAGCCTACCTTAATGAACCAATTCTGGGTCCCCACCAACAATCTTCTCTCATGCCTGAGGTCAGGACCAGAGTGCTCTGCAACAGGACAGACAAGGGGGTGACAACACATACCTAAGTCCCACCCATCTCCCTGTCTGTTGTAGATCAAAGTGTCTCTCTGGTTAACTGAGCCCTCTGTGACTCTTCATTAAAACGCAGGGTTCACTTGAAGTTTGTGCTAGGAACAGACTTCCTGTCTCCCTCAAACCACATACTTCTACCCTCTGAAATGGGTCAACTCTGCAGGGGTTTGCCTATGGTAAATAGTGGACCCAGACATGCATTTCACTGCCTTTCATACAGAGGGGTGGGAACTAGCTTCAAGTTGACACCTTGCATACCGAAGGGGTGTTAGCCCTGGCTTTCCTGTTGTCTATTTCGGCAACCAAGTCCTTTCAGGCTTGCTTCAATTATCTCTCATTAGTATGCACTGCCACCAGCTGGAGGACAAAAGGAATTCAGATCCATGGAGCCTTTGATATTTAAATTAGGCTGCTCATGGCTGGAGGAAGGTGTGCCTTCCCCCTCCTTGAGATGCTTATATGTACCGGGAGCTGTCACATTCCAGCTGAATATGACAGGGGAAGACGGCGCCTGTAGGTTATGTCTTTCCGGAGTGCATGTGACTATGCGTTTTGTGCGGGAAGCAGATATATTGTGTGCAGAATGGCCGCGCACAGTCCTCGGAGGTTGATCTCCCATCATTCATTTGCATTTATCAAAAAATCAAATAGGCCAGGCGAGCGCACTCTCCCCGTGAGGATGGTCAAATTCCTCACAGCCGCAGTCACCTCTAAGAGACCCTGAGTGCCCACTGGGCATGGCCTGTGGCCATGTGTAGCAGACACTGCGCTCGAGCCATGCCCCAGTCTCCTCCTTGGCCCCGGGAACTTAGTATTTCTTAAACACACAGATTCCTTCGCACTTTTGTACACATTTTATATTTTGTTTTACTCAGGGAACTTTTCCTATGGCACCACTACTGCGCTGAAATGATCATGTGTTTTCTGTGACGTAATGTTTCATACAGGGAAAATGCATATTCACAATAAAAACACACATAATTACAATAAAGGACACATTACATTAACAGTTTACAGCAATATTCAACTATTACCCATAGATGTTACAAAAGAGCAAATACACTGCATTACAATAATAAAAGACTTCTACATAACCCATAAGTATGTGTGCATACATCAAAGTGCTGATATCAACTAGTTTGTTCAAGTGGGATATAAGTCATTTGCAATGTTTTATATCATATCACAGCAAATTCAATTTCTGGGCGCAAATACTTACACAATCTATCGCCGGCGCGTCGGCTGTAAAAGCTGATTCCATTATTGGTCCTCATTGTGAGTTTGGTGCTAATGCAGCAGTAATTCGGCTCCACCGGTATTACAATCACCGCCCGGGTGACTGGTGGAATTACTGCCGTATCATCACCTAACGGGTGCACACACCCCACCCCAGCGCTAACGGTAACACTGCCTGGTGGTATTACCACCGATAATGGTCACCTGATGGTAATACCGCCCAAATACAATGGTATTAACGTTACTGCTGCATATCCGGTGGTATCACCACCTGCGGTATTACCATCAGCGGTATTACCGCCGACTCATGATTTGGAGGTACGGTAAAAGTGGTGGTAATTCCATTACTGCAACTTTTTCCATATACCACTAAACTCATAATGATCCCAAAAGGCTCCTCCCTGTCTTCCTCAGGCCCCCCATTAGTCCCCTGTGAGCAATGATGTGAACTTCAAGCCTTGATATAGTGCCTTTCCTCGTGGTATATTACTGCTGGCGCACCTTGCGCAGTGCACATAACATCTCACAGCCGATTGCTGTCCATGTCTGTGGTGTATGGTTCAGAGTCTACTTCTGCACAGCATCTTTCTCTGGGGCATAACTCCTGGGCCATAACTCCTGGGATAGTCTTCCTTCATCCCAGTACTTTATAGACCTCAATCTATTTCTCACTTCTGCATAGCAAGCGTTTCTGCATTGAAAGTGTTTCTGCATCGCAAGCGTTCCTGCATCACAGGCGTTTCTGCATTGCAGGCAGTACTGCATCGCAAGCGTTTCTGCATCGCAAGCATTTCTGCATCGCAAGTGTTCCTGCATCGCAGGCATGCCTGCATTGCAAGCGTTTCTGCATCGCAAGCGTTCCTGCATAGCAAGTGTTTCTACATCACAGGCGTTCCTGCATCGCAGGTGTTTCTGCATCGCAGGCATTCCTACATTGCAAGTGTTTCTGCATAGCAGGTGTTTCTACATCGCATGTGTTTCTGCATAGCAAGCGTTTCTGCATCGCAGGCGTTCCTGCATCGCAAGCGTTTCTGCATCACAGGCGTGTCTGCATCGCAGGCGGCACTGCATCACAAGCATTTCTGTATCGCAAGCATTTCTGCATAGCAGGTGTTTCTGCATCGCAAGCGTTCCTGCATAGCAGGTGTTTCTACATCGCATGTGTTTCTGCATAGCAAGCGTTTCTGCATCGCAGGCGTTCCTGCATTTCAAGCGTTTGTGCATCGCAGGCGTTCCTTCATCGTAAGCGTTTCTGCATCACAGGCGTGTCTGCATCACAGGCGTTCCTGCATTGCAAGCGTTTCTGCATGGCAGGCGTTCCTTCATCGCAAGCGTTTCTGCATCGCAGGCGTGTCTGCATCGCAGGCGTTCCTGCATTGCAACCATTTCTGCATCACAGGCGTTCCTGCATCGCAAGTGTTTCTGCATGACAGGCGTTCCTGCATCGCAAGCGTTTCTGCATCACAGGCGTGTCTGCATCGCAGGCGGCACTGCATCACAAGCGTTTCTGTATCGCAAGCATTTCTGCATAGCAGGTGTTTCTGCATCGCAAGCGTTCCTGCATAGCAGGTGTTTCTACATCGCATGTGTTTCTGCATAGCAAGCGTTTCTGCATCGCAGGCGTTCCTGCATTGCAAGCGTCTGTGCATCGCAGGCGTTCCTTCATCGCAAGCATTTCTGCATTGCAGGCGTGTCTGCATCACATGCGTTCCTGCATTGCAAGTGTTTCTGCATTGCAGGCATTCCTGCATCGCAAGCGTTTCTGCATCACAGGCGTGTCTGCATCGCAGGCGGCACTGCATCACAAGCATTTCTGTATCGCAAGCATTTCTGCATAGCAGGTGTTTCTGCATCACAAGCGTTCCTGCATAGCAGGTGTTTCTACATCGCATGTGTTTCTGCATAGCAAGCGTTTCTGCATCGCAGGCGTTCCTGCATCGCAAGCGTTTCTGCATCACAGGCGTGTCTGCATCGCAGGCGGCACTGCATCCCAAGCATTTCTGTATAGCAAGCGTTTCTGCATCGCAGGCGTTCCTGCATTGCAAGCGTCTGTGCATCGCAGGCGTTCCTTCATCGCAAGCATTTCTGCATTGCAGGCGTGTCTGCATCTCAAGCGTTCCTGCATAGCAGGTGTTTCTACATCGCATGTGTTTCTGTATAGAAAGCATTTTGTGCATCGCAGGCATTCCTACATTGCAAGCGTTTGTGCATCGCAGGCGTTCCTTCATCGCAAGCGTTTCTGCATCGCAGGCGTGTCTGCATCACAGGCATTCCTGCATTGCAAGCATTTCTGCATCGCAGGCGTTCCTGCATTGCAAGCGTTTCTGCATCGCAGGCATTCCTGCATAGCAAGCGTTTCTGCATCGCAGGCGTTCCTGCATTGCAAGCGTTTCTGCATCGCAGGCATTCCTGCATCGCAAGCGTTTCTGCATCACAGGCGTGTCTGCATCGCAGGCGGCACTGCATCCCAAGCATTTCTGTATAGCAAGCGTTTCTGCATAGCAGGTGTTTCTGCATCTCAAGCGTTCCTGCATAGCAGGTGTTTCTACATCGCATGTGTTTCTGTATAGAAAGCATTTTGTGCATCGCAGGCATTCCTACATTGCAAGCGTTTGTGCATCGCAGGCGTTCCTTCATCGCAAGCGTTTCTGCATCGCAGGCGTGTCTGCATCACAGGCGTTCCTGCATTGCAAGCGTTTCTGCATTGCAGGCGTTCCTTCATCGCAAGCGTTTCTGCATCGCAGGCGTGTCTGCATCGCAAGTGTTTCTGCATGACAGGCGTTTCTGCATCGCAAGCGTTTCTGCATCGCAAGCGTTAGCGTTTCTGCATTTCTGAATGCTTCTAACGTCTCAGACCGATCCGAAGCATGGAATAGGTTTCCGATCATCTACCTGGGGAAGCCTGCAACCCAGTCCACGGGGCAGGCAAGCAATTAAACATGGCACAGCCTTTTGGCTCCCCTTCCATTAGAGGTAGACAGGAGTTGTTCATGTTGGGCGGGGGGTGGCGGGGTTGCATATGCTGAGCATATTGCTTGTATGCATTGCGACAAAGCCCGCTTTCTGGCCTTATCAAGCACGGATGTCATTGATGACATGCGTTACCTTCGTGCAAGAAATGACATACTTGTCCATCTCTTGCATGTCAGGGAGACTTCATCAAATATGACTCTTCATGTTTCCATGAGCTTCGTCGGCATCTATCATCCTTGATGCCAGTAAAAACAAGATTTCAGATGTGAGCAATAACACAGCATGAGCCCTTCTCACACATAGTAGATACTTGGGTACCCACGACTCATTAGCCTCAATATAACACATCTACCCATTTACAGGCAATTACAAGCTCAACACTAGCCCCGCTTCAATCATGTTTAGTAACTGTAGGAGAGCAAAGATAAGAGGATTGTAAGTGCCCACCACCATCCTTGCTCATAAGAGTTCAAGAGAGTCTTCAAAATGGATTTCAACAAATTTCATCAAAAGAGTGGTTCTGGCGACCCTGAATCGTGGACACTCAAGCACTAGATGCTTGAGAGTGTCTAATGGTTCCTTCAAATCTCTGGAAACGACAGTTCTCTTCTGGCTCTTTACTTATAACATTTCCCCAATACCTACACCGTTCCCGGGTGTGGAATTGGTCAAGTTTGAAGCGCATGTAATACGCGCGAGCGCGCATAGCGGGAAAAATACTGATGTAAGTGCAACATGGCAACCTTTTCCGCATGTGCTTCGCATGCTCTTTGTACGTGCTATAATCCTTGAGCCGATCTAAAGTACGACTCCAATTTCTCTCAAATCGTTTTTTTCACATATGCCTGTCTAATGCATAAGTCAGCGTGCGTCACTGCGCGGTCTTCAAGGATGCTCTGCATTCTCCTTTGATATTGAGTCATTGTGGTTACACCTTTTGCCTGTAAGGCTAGTTGCAGATCCCGGTACAGAGAGTTCTTAGGCGGGTCCAGATATTGTGCGTAATTAGCCAAGGCTCGCCATTCTCTACAAAATAATGAGATTAACCCAAACTCGTGTCGCATTACCCAGTTTGGTATTGAGAGGGCTAGATGTAATGCGTTTCTCAATAAGCACCCTTGTATACTATCAAGGTGGTTATTGAGATCTAACAAACACATGTCAAGTGCATAGAGAAACACAGTTTCCACTTTAAGAAGAAAGAGGTCACGCAGCGGAGTTAAGGAGAATTTGCAATACTTCGCAAAGTTCACCGTAAGTTGCGATTACAGCGGTCTAGCCTTTCAAATACAACCTGTCATTCCAAAGTTTGATAGAGGAGGCGTGGCTCATAAAATAAGCAAGGTCTATAATCTCAGAAGTTGGGATATAAAATCTCCGTCCATCTTCCATTTATATTGCTTTGACTTTTCCTGCATTAATTACCATCTTGCTGGTCTTTCTGGCATTAGGTCTGGGATTGTGAGATTGAGCAAATTCCTCAAAGCAATGGAGTGTCTCTTGTAGTCCCGATGGTGTGAGATCAAGCAGGATAATGTCGTCTGCGAAAGCGTGCAGACGCCGGCCACCTACTTTTACCGCGTACATTCCTTCCTTTTCCCACTGGTGATCAAGATCGCACACATAAAGGTTGAATAGTGTGGCCGCTAGATTGCAACCCTGCTTAAGCCCCAAATGTGTCCTGACAGGTTCAGTATAAGCTCCTTCTCTCGTTACCCTTACCTTGTAGGCTGCGTGATTGTGCAGCAGCGCAATCCAATAGATCAAAACCAGCGGAATGCCTAGTTTACTCATTTTGACCCATAACACGTTTCTTACAACAGTGTCAAATGCTGCAGACATGTCAATACATGCCATATACACAGGACAAGCACCTTTCATTTTTAGTCCCAGCTAGTATATGAGACATTATAGCTGAATTTAGCACAGTGCTCATACCTCTCCTAAATCCTGTTTGCGATATGGACAGGATGCAGTGAAGACTAATATGTTTCTCCAATTCCTGCAGGATCAAAATAGCTAAAGATGTTGCAGCAGCATCAGTTAGAGAGATGGGACGATAGTCATCCAGATTAGGGGGGTCCCCCTTTTTATAGATTGGTACTATAACCGAGGTCCCCCATTCCTCTGGGATGTTACCAGACAACAACATTTGGTTTTAAGGATTCTTGCCCATAAGGCAGGGTGGGATGCCGTCAGGCCCCGGTGCTTTCCAGTGGGTCAGCTTGCTGATGGCCCACTCAATATCAAGAATTGACCAGTTGGTGAGTTGAATATTTAAACCCTGTGTCAGCTGATACTTGATGCCTAAAAATCATGATGGAAGGAGGTACTTCCTCGCTATGTGCCTTTCCCAGACCTCGGCGGAGATGTTACTCGCTGCGCTTGCTTTACCCTGAGAATCTGGGTATCCAATCACTGCCCAGATCGCTCTCGTATCTTGGTTGCAGATTGATCTAATGAGTTCACAGTTTACTCTGTTGTACCTCAAGATCTGCAATGCTCTAATTTTGTTCTTATACATTTGTAAGATCTGTTTTTTCATATGAGTGCTGTGAATTGCTCACATGAGCATTTTTCAGTGCTCTCAATTCTTTATACGTTTGAGCAATTTTACACTATGATCATATGCATGACCGGTCACTTGTACCCTTTTTTTCTGCTTGCTCAGGAGAAATGCGATGGCAGTCGCAACAATATCAGCAATGCGCGCTTCTCTTAAATGCAGAGACTAACTGGGCTGCACAATCCACTCATAGATGTAGTTTAAGTCCCGGGACACACGACAGGCTAGCTGACGGCACAATGTCGGGCTCCATCTAAGAGCGATGTTCCCACGCTCTATTTCAGGTAATTGCAACAACTCGTCCACAACAAGGTTCGAGTATAATATACCAGTGGATAGCTGAATTGGAGCATGATCTCCAAAAGTGATTGCATGAATGCTCACTAGGTCTACTTGATGCGCAGGCGTTTGTGACACCCCAAAATAATCAATCATGGTTGACGCCCTTCCCCCCCACCCCCGGGTCCAAGTATGATTGAAACCAGTCCCTGCGCATTTTACAAAGCTCAAATCCCAACCGTTAAAAAAAGGTCACCCATCTCTGGCCTCTCACCCTTGCTCTCTTCACAGGTTCAGATTGTTCTTCGTCCCCAATGGCACAACTATCAAGGCACAATGAGTTACAATCACCCCTAATAATGATCTCATAATTAGGGTTATGTATAAGGGCATTCTCTAAACAGCGATCTATTTCGTCAGGCATATCATCTATGCCTTGTTTGAGAGGATTCCAATACAAAGTTATCAACAGTAACGGTTTACCTAGATTTACCTAGAACTTCAGCTCAGCTGCTAGGATGTGCTCCGTTACATGCGTGATACAATTCATGTATTATTAATAGCAATTGCTAGGCCTCCGAAGGACGTCCTTCCTTTGGTTTAGTAGCATAGGAGCAATAGGTGGAAAAACCCAGCAGCGCCAATTGATCGATTTTCATTGTTTCCTGCAGGAGAATTACATTCCACGGATGGGGGAGGGAAGAAGAGGCCAACCACCTCAAAAGACTGTGGTAGTCGCATGAGTTCCATGATATAATCACAAGTTCATTTTTCGGGTATGGCTAATTGGAGTTCAAATCTGTATTCACGTTAAGGATAGTTCTCAGTAAAGGCTCTACGCATGCTAGTTCTTTCGTGTTCCCGGCAATGGCTATCAGTTGTGAAATACACAACTTCTCACCAGCGGTGCTACCAGATGCTCTCGGGTTTGACTCCTCCTTCCCACCCTGGGAAAACCCAGATAGCTGCAAGAATTCACTCGCTAACAGCTCATCATTAAAGGTGTATAGCATGAAGTATGGCTCCAGTAGCTCAGCTATAAGACCAAATGAATTTAAGAAAGTTTGCAGATGGAAGCTAGCAAATCATTCTTTGGTTATTATGCCGTGCAAGCGATATTCTTTCGAAATCATTGCTTGTAGGGATTCATAATGGTGGAATACGCAAGGTGAGTTCAAGTTAGTAATTACGATTGATTCTTGCACCTCCCAAGACATCAGCATTCCCTGACAGCCTTCTCTGCGGCTGCCCGCTGCCCTATTCTCCCCATACCACCCCTGGGACCACCATCCATTAGCTTGGGGAGGTACCTGCCCCCTTCCCTCATCTTAGTAGAGACCCCAGAATCAGTCGGGGGACTTTGTCACATATCTCCCTCTCTTCTGTATGATGGCCATGTGGGTCTCCTGCTGGATATTGACGTAGGTAGTCCATAGTGGCCTCAAATCTAGTCTCGTTGTGCAGCACAGAAGAGGACCAGGGCCGTAGAGTGAGGAGCCACTACGTTACTCTAGGGTTCGAGTCTTTGGTCCAGGATAGCCATGCCACTAGGCACAACCTTTAGACATGGTCATCTTCTGGCCCATAAGCTAATACTCCAGGGCATCGACGGCTGATCAAATGGCTAAGCACCCCAGCTCAGCACTGGCATCATTCCTCTTCTGGTGGCGGGGTTCTCTCCTTATAAAGTGGATGGGTTCCATCCCATGCCTTACTTGGCATACCATCACCCTCAGGACTATTCAGGAGGAATCCATTTGGAAGATGACCATCCATTCCAAACCTACACCAAGTTGGGCATAATTAGGAGTGGCAGATGGCAGATGGTGTTCTACACCAGCATGAAGGCCTGGTCAGTGCTCTCAGACCATCGAATGGGATTGCATTTATGACCCTTCAGTTGGTCGGTGAGTGGTCCCACGATGGTAAAAATAAATTGGGAATGAAGCATTGTTAATATCCCATGAGGCCCAGGAAGGTCCTTAATTCCTTCTAACCCATGGCCATCGGGAAGTTCTGGCTACTTTTGACCATCACTTTGTGAGTCTGGGCCATCCCCTTCCCAACTTGTAATCCCAGGTGTTGACTAAGGATAGACACAGGTGGCATTTGGCTGGATTGGATTTCAGTCCTGCTTTCCTCCGATGTCTCTTGCACTTTGCGTAGCTTCTGCCATAGACCACAATGTCATTGAGGTATGCTTGCATGAAAGCAGCTCACACCACCCCAAAGCTGTCTCTCAATGGCTTACACTGCCTGGTCAGTCTCGGAATTAAGGGTTTCCTGCACCTTGCTTTATCGTATCTTTTACTGGCCTCTTCTCAGATCGGTATTAAGGCGATCATCCTCCCTCCAGTCTCATCACTCGTCCCAGTATCAAGCTTGAGGATGTACTGCTCCCGTCTACCCTTTGGTTAGTCTCTTCCTCTGGCTGTCCCTGAAGATGTTGCTGGGTTTCTCTGACCAGTTGCTGGTATAAAGTGAGCTTTTCAGAAAGGCTTTGGCAGAACCAATGGATGGTGCTTCACCCACCACTCGTGATCACCCCCCTCTCTCAGGGTTCTGCTGTTTAGCCTTCTCAGCCCCTCCCACTCCTCTTCTTTCCCAGCCCTCCTTGATGCTCTAACACATGCCCATTCCTCAGCCCACTGTGAGTTCAATCCCTCGAAATCGGGGGTTTTCTCCAACCTCCTGGCTTGTGCCCAACTTGCCTCCTCTAACCTTCTTATGCTCTCTATCTGCTTCTCCGACCACCTCTTTATCGTCTTCTACCATGTCTCCAGATGTTCTCCCACCACCCCCTCATCTTCCACTGCCACATCCTCCTGATGTTCTCCCGCTTCCTCCTTATCTTGATATGATATGATATGGCATTTATAACGCGCCTATAGACAAGTGTTTCATGCCACATCCTCCTGATGTTCTCCCACCTCCTTCCCATCTTCCTCTGCCACCTCTCCTGACGTTCTCCCACCTCCTTCTTATCTTCTCATGCCACCTGGCTGCCCCATGCTGGACTATTACTTTTAGCCTATGTTGATTTGCCTATGTTCTGATGCTCCTAGCCCTAGGCTGCCCCATGCCCTACTGCCTAACTATTGATAGGGGAAGCCCCTATTAGCCCGTTTTTTCGCCTACCATACTTGTCATCGTACTTAGTGCTCCGGCTCTATGTGTCTCTATGCGCCTACCTACGCCTGCCTAGCATGTACGCCTAGTTGTTGCCTTACGGCATTTAACCTTAGAGTGTATTTTCCAATCTAGGCATTGCCCCATTGCAACCTAGCCTAAGAGTGTACTGGACTTGCATTGTGCAACCCTGCGCCCACCATGGTCACCTGGCTCACTCTCACCATGTTCCCCTTCTGCATCATGCCGGACAATGTACCCTGTAGCGGAAACAACTTCATAACCTTCAACGATGGCCTAGCCAATCTTGGATGTCCTAGGCACTACCCGATCCCTTGCCCCACGCCCTTCCTACCTTCCCAGCCGCCCTTCCCACCTAACCACTACCCTCACCATACCTCCTCTGTAGACAACAGCTCCCTAGACAATACTATCTCTAACAAAACTCCCAATCATAGCAGACTCAGTGCCCCATGCCACACTGTGCCACCCACACTGAAACCCCCAAAACCCTTATGCTCATCCACACTGAAACCCCCAAAACCCTTATGCTCCTCCACACTGAAATCTCCAGAACCCTTATGCTCCTCCACACTGAAATCTCCAGAACCCTTATGCTCAACCAACCCGGACATCACAGCCCGCAACAACAGACTAGGCACTAGGCTCCCTCATACAACTAGCAACCACCCTGCCAAACTCAACACCAAAACTAAGAAGAATTTAAAGACCCCCAATAAACCTGAACCACTCCCCCTAAAAGGAGCCTTACTCAATGTCAGATCCCTGGCCACACACCCCACAGAAATTGCTGACACCATTCTAACCAATGATCTCGACTTCCTCGCCCTAACGGAAACATTGCTACACGAGGCTTCAGGACCACATTTATCGTTAGATATTCCTGTCAATTACTCCATTCTCAGAGCTGACAGACCTAATGGCAATGGAGGAGGCGTAGCGATCATCTCTAAATCACTACTAGGCTGTAGACTAGTCTCCACCCTATCACTTAAATCCTGTGAGCCACTCACAGTCAAGTTACAAACCTCTCCCTCAAGCACGATCACTCTTCACCTTATATATAGACCCCCAGGCCCTCCTGGAGTCTTCAAAGAAGACATCACCGCTCATCACTGAAAATTCCAAGCCACTAGCACAAACTATTATCCTCAGAGACTTCAATCTTGGTTACAACGACCCCAAGGACGCCCCAGCCACATCCTTAGCAAACGCCCTAACTGAGCATGGATTCACTTAACTCAGTACTTCACCGACTCCCCAGAAAGGTAGAATTATTGACTGGGTAGCAACGCTTAACTGCAACAGCACTTGTAAGGACCCCCAACCTCTCACATGGACGGATCATTACCTTATCCCTCTTGAAATTCACATCAACCATGCAGTTCCCAAAAAGTGCCCTATGGCACCAGCCTGCCCAACCAGAAACAAGCGCAACATCACCGCCGAAGCCCTATTACCCTTGGTTCTACCCACCCTTAACGCTCTACCGGACAATGCTGATCTAAACCTACTTGTTGACACCTTCAAGAACTCCATGGCCATTGCCATTGATACCATTGCCCCTTTGAAACCACGTAAAAGCATGCCAATAAGCCACTTGAATTTGTGGTACACCCCCGAACTTAAAATACTCAGGAAAAAGAAAGCCAAATCAGAACTCCTATGTAAAACTAACCCATCATCTGAAAACAAATCCAATCTCAAGAACATCGCCGCGCTATACAAAAGTGAGATCATTCGCACTAAAAAAGATGCCAATAACGTTAGGATAGATCAGGCTGGCTCCTCCACCAAAGAACTATTTAAAATACTAAAGGAGCTAGAAAACCCCAATCCGCCTCCAGACACCTGCTCAAAAGATAAACCTTGGTGCACCAGCATCCAGAACGCCCTCAACAACGAAATTACAGGACTCCAAACCAAAATTGAGGACAAACGTCAACAACTCTTCAGCAACAAGACCACTAACCCAATCCTAAGCTCACCAACACCTATCAAAGATAATATAGGCTTCACCTTTAAGAAAGTAACTATCTTAGAAGTCCAAAAAATCATCACCTCCTTAAAACCATCTAACTGCAAAGGGGACAGCTGTCCTGCCCAAATATTAAAAGATGCAGCCAGAGACCTCTCCCCTTTTATCACCAAGCTAATTAACCTTTCATTTGCTAACAACTCTGTCCCCATCAACCTAAAACAATCCTGGGTTCTCCCTCTCTTAAAAACAATCACTAGACCCAGCCATAGCAACCAATTATAGACCCATCACCACTGTCCCTTTCCTGTTAAAAATCCTGGACAGAGTCGCCTACATCCAGATTCAGGAGTACCTAGAATCTAACCAACTGCTAGGTATACGTCAATCTGGCTTCAGACCTCAACACGGAACAGAAACCGCTCTGGTTGACCTCGAAAGCCAGATTGATGAAATCAAAGACAAAGGCAGTGCTGCAATCCTACTCCTTTTAGACCTCTCAGTGGCTTTCGATTTAGTCGATCACAAAATCCTCTGCAGCCACCTTTGTATCGCAGCCCACTTCTCCTCCTCTGCCTCCTCATGTATACAATCCTTCCTGGCGAATAGAACCATGCAGGTATTCTCCACAGCAGCAGCAGCGGACCCTATCCCCATCACATGCGGACTCCCACAAGGCTCCTATGTCTCCCCCACTTTGTATAATATATTTACAAAGCCGCTATTCGACAAACTGGACCGTCTGGGTGTCACCTACACTAACTATGCAGGTGACACCCAGATCCTCCTCACCATCTCAGGGAACTACAATGCGGACGTCACCAGGATTAACAAAATCTTCTCCATCATTCAGGCATGGATGGCCACCCACGGCCTATACCTGAATGATGAGAAGACAGAGCTTCTTCTGGTTGGCTCTCCCAATAACCTGTCTAAACTCAGTCCTTGCTACAATAACATTATCATAGATGGTAATACCATCCCCATTGTTAAAAGTGTGAAAACCCTAGGCTTCCACCTTGATGCCAACACCAACCTCTCCAAACAAATCAACACGACCGCCTCAGCCACTGCCTATACAGGTAAGCTAATTAGGGCTAGCAGACCCTTCCTATCCTCCAACAGCTGCCTCACTCTGGCCAGAGCACTCATTCAGTCCAAACTGGACTACTGCAATAGCCGGTACCTAGGAGCCAACCATTCCATAATCAACAAACTCCAGGTTCTCCAAAATAACGCTCTACGCGCAGCAGTCAACATCCCAAGGCGAGAGCACATTTCCACAACCAGGAAAGCGTGTAAATGGCTTTCCATACAGCAAAATATTGACCTCAAAACCATTTGCCTCACTTACAAGGCCTTAAACCACCTAGCCCCACCGTATCTCACTAATACATTTACTTTAAAATCCATCACCAGACCACCAGATCATCCAACTCCTTATGCCTGTCAGTGCCTAGATTTGCCCTAAAAAGAGCAGGAGGCGCTAGTTTCACAGTGCTTGCCTCCCAACTTTGGAACACCCTACCACTCAACATTAAAACGATTGAGTCCTTTCCGATCTTTAAGAAACATGTTATTGGCTGGTTACTGAACAAAGAATAGCATTTACCTTCACTTTCTAATATCATTAACTCCCTAAGGCCGCAACCATGCCTATATTATATGTAAATTGGTGTACCATGTAATGTATGTAAATTGTTGTACTATGTAAATGTATATCTCATGCCTGTAACCGCTTCCTTAAGCGCCCTTCTACCTACGAGTCCGGAGCGCTATACAAATAAATAAAACAAACAAACCTCTCCTGATGTTCACCCACCTCCTCTTTATCTTCTCATGCCACCTCTCCTTATGTTCTCCCACCTCCTCCTCATCTTCTCATGCCACATCCTCCTGACGTTCTCCCACCTCCTTCCCATCTTCCTCTGCCACCTTTCCTGATGTTCTCCCACCTCCTTCTTATCATCGCATGCCACCTCTCCTGATGTTCTCCCACCTCCTTCCCATCTTCCTCTGCCACCTCTCCTGATGTTCTCCCACCCCCTTCTTATCATTGCATGCCACCTCTCCTGATGTTCTCCCACCTCCTTCCCATCTTCCTCTGCCACCTCTCCTGATGTTCTCCCACCTCCTTCTTATCATCACATGCCACCTCTCCTGATGTTCTCCCACCTCCTTATCTTCTCTGCCACATCCTCCTGACGTTCTCCCACCTCGTCCTTATCTTCTCATGCCACATCCTCCTGATGTTCTCCCTCTTCCTTATCTTCTCATGCCACCTCTCCTGACATTCTCCCATCTCCTTCTTATCTTCTCATGCCACCTCTCCTGATGTTCTCCCACCTCCTCCTTATCTTCTCATGCCACATCCTCCTGATGTTCTCCCACCTCCTCTTTATCTTCTCATGCCATCTCTCCTGATGTTCACCCACCTCCTTATCTTCTCATGCCACCTCTCCTGATGTTCTCCCACCTCCTTATCTTCTCATGCCACCTCTCCTGATGTTCTCCCACCCCTTCTTATCATTGCATGCCACCTCTCCTGACGTTCTCCCACCTCTTCCGTATCTTCTCATGCCACATCCTCCTGACATTCTCCCACCTCCTTATCTTCTCATGCCACCTCTCCTGATGTTCTCCCACCCCTCCTTATCTTCTCATGCCACCTCTCCTGATGTTCTCCCACCTCCTTCCCATCTTCCTCTGCCACCTCTCCTGATGTTCTCCCACCTCCTTCTTATCTTCTCATGCCACATCCTCCAGACGTTCTCCCACCTCCTCCTTATCTTCACATGCCACCTCTCCTGATGTTCTCCCACCCCCTCTTTATCTTCTCATGCCACCCCTCTTGATGTTCTCCCACCTCCTCCTTATCTTCTCATGCCACATCCTCCTGACGTTCTCCCACCTCCTCCTTATTTTCTCATGCCACCTCACCCTGGTGTTCACCCACCTCCTCCTGTGTCATTACCAGGGTCTGCTGGGAGCCCTGGGAGCTGGGCACCCTGCTCCACTGAGATCAGCACTTGGAAGGTGTGAGTACTTTATTTAAACTCACACTTCCATTCTGGTTGCTCCACTCGCCCTGCGAGGGCTGCTGGCCCTGTCTGACCCATCTGTTCTCTTTTCTGAACTCTCTCAGGCGCCCATGAGCTGGGTCGCACACGAGTTCCCATAGGACCCCTGAAGGCAGTTTTGCCAAAATGCTGCTTTCTGGGAGGCAGGGAGGTCTGAGCCCTGGGACTACAGAGCTCCTGGGTAGGGGTGAGTTGCTGAACGTTCTTGAGCCAGAGTGCCTCTGTGGTGTGGCTTAAAGGGCCAGCGTCACTGCAGCCTTCTAGGTGACTGGCCCCTACACAATGCTGTGGGTCCTGGAGATTGCAGCCATGCCACCCCCTTGATCACCCCGCGGCCGCTAGACGTCCCCTGAAACAGGCAGGGGAGGGGACAGTGTCACACTACACTATACCTGACTACATCAGCCTTCAGTAGAGTCCCACAGCACCCGATCTTCTGCTCCGCTGAGCCCCCTCGCCTACCGGTCCTCTTGCTGGAATGAAAAGGAGTGAACAGACCAGTATGTCTTTAGACATCTTCAGTCTTCTCTGACCTCTCACTGCCAACAGAGCAGCAAGGCTCCGAGTAAGTGCAGCCAGGGCAGCGCAGCTCTGGGTAAGTGCAGGAGGCAGAGGGGCTGTAGAGGCTACCGTTACAGCCCCTAAGTGCGCGATAAGCCCGGAGGAAGTGCAGGGGAGACTGATCATGGAGGGGCCTGGTACCCAGTGAGACTCTGAGGGTAGCCAAGCAACCAGTCGCCGCAGCAGACAGGTAGGTCAGCAGGGGAGAGAGAGAAATAGAAAACAGAGGAGAAGAGGAAGGTCTTGGGCTGATTCCGGAACTTCAAGTGGTCCGGCTCAAGTTTGAGAGGGGCAGGGAGGCCATTCCAGAGGGCACTTTGACACTCCAGGGCATTTGACAGCCATTTGGTGGCAGAGAAGGTGCAGAGAATGGAATACATGTTTCTGGCCTGCACTCCTCCTCTGCCTTCAAAGAGCACATGCTAAGTGCAGGTGCAAAAGGAATTGCATCCCCTCGGAATCTGCCTGTTTTTGTCATCTGCTAAAGGCCGGCCTATTCCTTAGGAATCCACTGGAATCCACTGTGAAGCCGCCTGCAACGCGTACCAAACGGGTAAAGAGTAAACGCCACGCTGCCTGTTTTACTCTTTACTTCTGCACTCCATTGTGTACGTTACGGAAACCGCCAGCAAGTAAGTGCCATGGGTTCCGGTCAACTGCCTAAAATTAACACTTTTTACAAAATCTCCCCACCTGTCCCTCAATGGGAAGTATACCGATGGGAAATACCTGTTCCATGTAAAGGAAACACAATAGATTACCTGCAGAATCACCACAAGAGACACCGTAGCCGAAATTCCCAACTCACTAAACCAAAGCCCGGCAGCTAGGCTGCACAGAAACACAATGACAGACCTCTGGCTGGGCCCAGTACACCCAAGACATACAAAGCACAGCAGCTCCTCGGGTAACGACACACCGAGTGCCACCGGGCCTGACCGACCGACAGACATACGGACTATTCAAAGAGAACTGATCTGAATTGACATGGCACCTGAAAGAGTGCTTATGCCACAAATACTTCACAAAAGACACTTGTGTAACTATGCAACTCTGCAACCAGTGTACTTGCGTACGTCCATTTCTGTAAGTACAGCGCCTAGCTGCCTCCGGGTTGGGTGCGCTATACAAATTGCAAAATAAATAAATAAAGTAGCCAAGCAGGACAGGGCGATCCCATGATACCGGGCACTGAGTCGTGATGGGAGCAGTGGCTGGTTGAGGGAGGCAGAACATTGGCACGCAGCTGGTCTATGATGGAGAATAACATAGATTACGGGGCAATTATTTATGGGCACAAACCATTGTTTGCAGGAATACACAAAAAGGGGTTCGCTGGGCCAAAGTGGAGACGGTGGCTAGCTGCAGGGGGGGTTCGGCTAGCTTGAGAAGATTCATGTTATTTATGCCATTTGTAAGGCACTTTATGCATCAGGATTGTGTTTCAAAGCACCACAAGGCTGAATAGGAAGGGAACAGGGGAAACAATAACAGTCGCAAGACCCAATAAAATCAACTATAATATATATAGAGTCGTGGTCCTTCTAGCCTTGTGGCATTCGGCCGTGCAAGTGTATTGATGAGAAGTGCGGGGGTGGGGGTGGAAAGGGGGAGAAGAGGACAGGACAAGTCCTGGAGGAGGGCCCATGAGGGAAGTGCTGAGGGGGAGCCAGGAGGAGCACCTCAGGATAAGTGCTAGTACTACATGCAGCTCTCAGGGGTGATCGGTGGAGCCACAAGGCAGGGGCCCGCAGGCCGATGCAGTGGAAGAGGTGCTGGTAATGACTGGGAGAATCTGAGAGTCGCAGGGAAGCTGTTCCAAAGGGAGGAACCAGCCGCGTAGAGATCTGGGCCCCACTCTCTGCTTACAGAAACCTTTGACAGTCAGAAAGATGGAATTAGAGGAGCGTAGGGCTCTAGCAGGGGAATATTTAGTGAGGGAAAGTTGGAGATAGTGTGGTCCTAGGCCCAAGAAGGCCTTGTGGATGATGCAGCGGGTCTTGAACTTGATCCTTGCAGTCACCTGGAGCCAGTGGAGAGATTTTAGGGCTGGAGAGATCCGGTCGTTGGGTTTGAGGCCAAGGATAAGTCTTGCAGCCCTTTTCTGGATTAGCTGGAGGGGGCGAAAATAGGGAGATTGAGAAAGAGGTTGTTGCAGTAATCCAGCCTGGAAAGGACCAGCGCTCTGGAGACATTGAGCTTCTGGGGGAAGGTGAGGAAAGGGAGAATGCCTCTGAGGAGCTGGAGCTGGAAGTGGGACTTTTTGGTAAGGTCCAAGATGTGAGGGGTGAAGAAGAGAGCAGAGACGAAGATGACACTGGCTGTATAGCCTTACAAGATGGTGCGGTTAGAGGGCCCAAAGAGGGTGGCCTGGGGCTAGGAGGAAAAGGGAGGACAAGTGTCCCGACTAGGATAATCTCCATCTTACTGGCATTGAGACAGAGCTCGTTAGCTGCACACCAGGCCTGTATGGCGGAGTGACAGTCGGGGATGAGAGAGAAGGAAGAGGGGGAGCTAGAGTAAAGTTTGAAGGAAAGCTGTCTGTCATCAGCATAGCATTGGAAATGAGGAGAGAAGGAGGTGATTAGGTGAGTAAGAGGGGTGAGGTAGATATTGAAGAGCCATGGCGATAGGATAGAGCCCTGGGGGGCACCACTGGTAGAAAGGGTGGTGGAGGAGCAGAAAGGGCCCAATTGCAGCTGGGTGGGGGGGTGGATAGTGAGGAAAGAGTTCAGCCAGTCCAGTGCGCGGCCAGTGATGCTGAGGGTTTCACAGGCTTGGTTTATAAGGAAGGAATGGTTGACCATGCCACAGGTAGAGATGTCTTTTATGAATGATTTGCAATTCAAATCCTGGACCGTAGCGATAGAGTTGATTTCTAAGGGTAGGGGGTAGCAGTGGAAAGGTGGCGGTAGTGTGAAGGAGTAGACCGAATGGAGAAACGGTGGAACATCACCACCGTACCGTCACTATCATGGTACCTCAGTATGACCGTCTCTAAAGACAAGACAAGGAGGGGGGATCACATCACACATTCGGATCTTTAAGGGGAAACCCCTGGATTCCACAGCCCCTCGGGAAGAGGTTGGAAACATGTGCAAAGCCCGAGCAAACCTCAGCAGCATAGACCAGTCACGTGGTGCAGGACAGTCGGGACACCGCCCACATCACTCAAACTGCCGTATTCCACAGAAACCTAAAGCTACACATGTTTACTGCCGTTCACCATCAGTAACTGGGATGTGCAGGCAGTGAAATCGCATGTTCTTTGGGAACAAAAACACGAGGCTTTATTGAAAAAGACCTAAAACCACAAAATCATGATTATTTCCGCAACATGCCAGCGCTCCTCAGCAGATGCGGGCTGCCACTGAACATCAGGGGGGTGGGGGGGACTTGGCGGCATACAGATGCAGCGGTGGGAGGGTGCATGGGGGGGCATCACGCACTTGTTGGCACACAGGCATGGACGGGCAGAGCAGTACACTTTTTCTCACATTTAAACACTTAAGCTGCCTCTTATCTGACTCCAGCAACCTCTGCTGCTTACTTGAGTACCTCTAGTACACGTCACGTGGGCGGAAAGGGGGAGGGTTAGCTGGAGTCCCCAACCCCCCTGAGAAGAAACACACGCTTATAATACATATACACTACACACCAGGAGAAGAAGGCACAGGAATGCTGGTGTAGGCGGGTTCTTTACTCACTGATTTGAATATTTAAATCTTGCCTCAGTACACAGCAGTTTTTTTTTAGTTTTTTATGAAAGGGGGGTCACATTCATACTATACCTAAGCAGCTCTGTAAAAAGGCAGCAAAAAGAGTTCTTTAAAAATATAAAATCAAAACCTTTTAAAACCATATGGGGGACCGACTGGCCAGAGCTGTCTCAAGGGCCTCCCTGCTGCAGGTGATGGGTTCTCGTGCTCCTGGGAGGTCAGCTGGGCAGGCAGGGCAGCAGTAGTGTGTTGGGGGGCACAAAGTCTCATTCAGCTGGGCTACGTAGGCCAGTAACAGCCCAGCATTGATTGCAAGAATGGGGGGTGCTCTGCAAGTTTACTTACGTCTGCCTTCGGGCGGCGGATCGTATGAAGGACTTGCGTGGCCATTTCCCGGTTGAGAGGTTGCGCGATCGGATTCATGAATACGTCTCGTGTCGTGCAATTTTGGGCACAGGCCGTCCCTCGGAACGCCCATTTTTGAGCAAGTTCTTCCACATTTTTGGTGTTCCGCCCCCTTCCCAGCCCTCTACGCAAGCCACAGCCACACACTGCGTGGGGTCTTACGCAAGGCCCTTGACGGCTCGCAGACTCATGCCGAGACTGTGCAAACTCCACGCAAGTCCAGGAAAAGTACCGCGCATTCGATTCCATGAATCGACGAATGGGGATTTGCGCGCAGAATGGCACGAAAGTACTCTAGTTTACATGCAAATATTTCCATGAATTGGGCCCTCTGTTGTAACTAAAGGTGCTCCATTTGCTCAGTTCCCTAACATTCTTTTTTTCTCTTGTTTGAAGGTTCCCCCTGGCGCATTGCGCACTGTTGAGTCCTTTTTTTCTTTTCCCCCACCCCCTGCAGAGGGTTACAAGATATGATAGAAGAGCGAGTTAGAAGGGTATGTTAAACCAGTAAACAGTGACTGGAGCCAGACACGGATTGGAAATGATAGAGTACTAGTCTTACAACAAACATACATGTATCTCTGTGCCAACACAGCCCCTACCCAGAGTCCCCCTACTACAACCAGGAAACTTTCCACATCACAGGCAGGGAGCCCCCACCTCCAGTACAGCCTGATATGCGGGGACCTGAACGCAGGAGCAGACACTCAACAAGACCACATGCCAATCATAGCTGGTCAGATAGCACAGCGAGTAGAGGCAGGTGCAGCCCTCGTCCAGGCTAGAGAGTTATTGATTACATGATGGCAGACACAGCAGTGAAACACATCGCCGTCATTGTCAGTCCAGTGTCCCCTCTCGTGCAACACCCAACACCCAATGCATTGACACGTCTGCAGCAGGAAAGACAGCGGCTGAGACTTCAAGGAGCCCACACAACGCCCAACAAAATATAGACGAGCAACTCCATGCAGAACCACATGGGAACCACCGGCAAACAAAGAGGTGATCGAAAGACAAGTACGACTCCTGCCACAAAACTAGACTCGGGACTAGTCTGGCTTGAACTGGAGGCTGCCAGGCACCAATCTGTGAAAACTGCAACTAAAACACAGACATACAGGAAAGCAAAGCGTAAAGACTAAATACTGGGACACCCTGGAAAGATTTGAAATAATGATTGAAAAAAAACAGGACACAAAAAAACTCCTTGAAATTGGAGAAGCCTTCTGGAGTGCTTTCTGGAACGCCCTCGGGAACACCCCCTGGAACACCCCCTGGAACACCCTCTGGAATAAATTGAGGAAGATTTATAAAATGAAGAAGGCAAGACGCACAGCCCTATAGTACATACCCTCTATTCCTCTCTCCACCCCCACAGATGGCACTTCTCAAAACTTTTCCCCAAAAACGTATTTGTCTCATTATGCTTTTGGGACAATTTCGTGCAGTTTTAGCTACAGGGGCCAACATTGCCTTCGTACCCCGCTTATAACTTTGCCCCTCCCCACTGATGGAACTTTTATAGAAAGTGCCTTTCATTTTCATCCACGGGGGCAAAGTTAGAAGCCTTCAAAGGCTGCCTTTCCATGTGCTCCAGTGCCAGGACAGCATCATGGTCTGCTCCAGACCCACAGGCCTAGAGGACACATTCTGCCAGTTGTTTTACTGAAACCAGCCATAGTCCAGCCTTTTGTATCAAGTTCTTGCCCTCCTTGGGGTCACAACATGTCCCATAGGGGGCGCTATATGTGGGGGGCGCAAGCATGGATCTGTCATGTGGCATGGCACTGCAGGCAAGTTTGGCACTTTTTTTTGATAGAGGGGTGCGTATTCTACTTTCCGGGGTTATGCCCTTACCCACAATATCAAAACATGCCCCAAGGCGCTGCTAAATACTCAGGCCCAATGTGTGTGCAATGCAGAGACTGCGCAACGAAGAGTGTAACCGGAGGAAACCGCCGGGCAGATGTGGCCTACGCCTGGATGGATCTCCAAGAAGGAATCCACGGTAGTGAACAAGTCTTTAGACGATGTGTCCCCACCATGAGAACAGGACAGGGTTCTGGCTCTCCCAGCTTTCTGCTCTCCCACTCAGGCCCAACGTGCGTGCAATGCAGAGAGTGCGCAACGAAGAGTGTAACCGGAGGAAACCGCTGGGCAGATGTGGCCTACGCCTGGACGGATCTCCAAGAAGGAATCCACGGTAGTGAACAAGTCTTTAGACGATGTGTCCCCACCATGAGAACAGGACAGGGTTCTGGCTCTGCCAGCTTTCTGCTCTCCCACTCAGGCCCAACGTGCGTGCAATGCAGAGACTGCGCAACGAAGAGTGTAACCGGAGGAAACCGCCGGGCAGATGTGGCCTACGCCTGGACGGATCTCCAAGAAAGAATCCACGGTAGTGAACAAGTCTTTAGAAGATGTGTCCCCACTGTGACAACAGGACAGGGTTCTGGCTCTCCCAGCTTTCTGCTCTCCCACTCAGGCCCAACGTGCGTGCAATGCAGAGACTGCGCAACGAAGAGTGTAACCGGAGGAAACCGCCGGGCAGATGTGGCCTACGCCTGGACGGATCTCCAAGAAGGAATCCACGGTAGTGAACAAGTCTTTAGAAGATGTGTCCCCACTGTGACAACAGGACAGGGTTCTGGCTCTCCCAGCTTTCTGCTCTCCCACTCAGGCCCAACGTGCGTGCAATGCAGAGACTGCGCAACGAAGAGTGTAACCGGAGGAAACCGCCGGGCAGATGTGGCCTACGCCTGGACGGATCTCCAAGAAGGAATCCACGGTAGTGAACAAGTCTTTAGAAGATGTGTCCCCACTGTGACAACAGGACAGGGTTCTGGCTCTCCCAGCTTTCTGCTCTCCCACTCAGGCCCACCGTGCGTGCAATGCAGAGACTGCGCAACGAAGAGTGTAACCGGAGGAAACCGCCGGGCAGATGTGGCCTACGCCTGGACGGATCTCCAAGAAGGAATCCACGGTAGTGAACAAGTCTTTAGAAGATGTGTCCCCACTGTGACAACAGGACAGGGTTCTGGCTCTCCCAGCTTTCTGCTCTCCCACTCAGGCCCAACGTGCGTGCAATGCAGAGACTGAGCAACGAAGAGTGTAACCGGAGGAAACCGCCGGGCAGATGTGGCCTACGCCTGGATGGATCTCCAAGAAGGAATCCACGGTAGTGAACAAGTCTTTAGAAGATGTGTCCCCATTGTGACAACAGGACAGGGTTCTGGCTCTCCAAGCTTTCTGCTCTCCCACTCAGGCCCAACGTGCGTGCAATGCAGAGACTGCGCAACGAAGAGTGTAACCGGAGGAAACCGCCGGGCAGATGTGGCCTACGCCTGGACGGATCTCCAAGAAGGAATCCACGGTAGTGAACAAGTCTTTAGACGATGTGTCCCCACCGTGAGAACAGGACAGGGTTCTGGGTCTCGCACGATGATTCATGGTCCAGTTTCGGGGGTGGATGTTGTGAGGAATAGTAGGTTTATTCATCAGGTGACTCCCCTACGCTTGCGCGATCTGAATGACACAAGGCCTACTAAGATTGTTGTTTTGTCCTCCTCCTGTTTCCTCCTCCCTGTCTTGTCGTGCCTAGAAACACTTGGGTACAGGCGGGTTATAAATGACATATCATATAACATTTGTCGAGTTTGTCTGAGTTTGTGTAGCCAATCAGAGGTCAGAAATCGAAATGAAGCTGGTACCCCTACATAAGGTCCTGCTTTTTTCCTGTTCCTCTGTGGGTTTTGCCGGGTTGTCGGGGAAGTTGTTACACATGGCAGATTCACATCTAGAGGATTGTTGGGGCTTTTTGAGATTTTTCAGAAGTCTTTGGAGAAGTTTGGAGGAGGATTTTCTACTTCTTGTAGTTCCTCTGTGTAGTATCTTGTTGTGTTTAGTGTGCATTTGAAGCATTTGTCTGTTTGTTCAGTGTATGGACTGTCCCTATCTTGACATGAGTGGTCAAGATACATGATGTTGGGTGACACACGGGCAAGAGCAAGTGGCAGGCCCCTTTACCTGCCTGCCACCCTTACAAGCAGTAAGGGTGTTGCGTGACCAACAATAGCAGTCATATTTTATTTAGGTAGGACCCACTGGAGAGTATGCTGCATGGGAGAACCTACCACCTTTATTGGGGGCTGTCGGCTAGCATTGTGAGGATAGCTCAGGGCCAACGGGCTCGCCTTGGAAGCAAGACAACCCGGAGCACCACAGGTTTGATCCCGGGGTCCACGCTTAGAAACCTCTGGGTATTAAACGCTTATAAATATCCTATCATAATCATAATTATAATCCATATCATTGGGGTGATGCCCCGCTTGTGGTGGCAAGGATCCAAAGGAGACGTATGGAGATCCATTGTGCATCGGGGAGGAATAAGACAGTCATAGGGGAGAGACTGGCCTCAAGGGGTACCCCCCCATACTAACAAGACTGGCAGCAGTCTGTGAAAGAGCCGGAGACCATCATGAACCACTCTGCGGGGGAGCTTCAGAGTTGTAGTGGGCGACGCGCGCGCGCTGTAAAAGTGCACAAGACCCTTAGTGGGTGGCTGCGCCGTGTGAGAATTCCCGGAACCTTAGTAGGTCACTGCACCTGTGAGAAGAACTTGAAAACCTTAGTGGGTGGCTATGCACTGTAGAACTTGAGAGCTTTTGACAAGCGTGTTATCAGGATTCAGAAGTATTACTTGCGGTACAGTCAAGGCAATGGAATGTGTAAGGCAGCAACTGGTCAAGGTTGCGCAGTCTCAGTCACTACCACAGTTAACCCTTTCCCAACCACGCACACCATGAAACAACTCCACTGCCCTTTTCCATGTCTGACATGCACTGGGTAACAAGCCAACCTCATCATCTTCCGAGCCAGGGTGTTGGCATCTGGGTAGATGCCCTATGTACTTGCACAATGTTGCCCGGCATGTGTTAGGGCAATGGCCGCGGCAGCACTAGAAACTCTCTCAGACTGCACACTCGCGGGAGGAGAGGAAGGGCTCAGCTTAGTGATTCCAGAGCCACTGCCGGCCACAGAGAGTGGGACGGTCACGACCCTTTCCCACAGGTGGTAGATCGGGATCAAGCATCTGTGTGGCTGATGGTCTGCTGCCTGTTCCTTCTGGACCAGTCGGTCTTCAGGATGCCTGAGTCACTGATGTGGTGGCCTACATAGTAGGCTGTGCTCTCAAAACGTTCTACGGGTGTCCGCGATGTACCGTTCATTGATGCCACTACTATACACAAGCGCGACATGCCCAGTTTCCCATGGCAACACTTGGGCTGTTTGGTGTCCATGATGCACCCTGCAGTCCTGCACCAATTAAAGAAATGCTTCTCTCATTCACATTTGCACAATGCCTTTTCCTTCTGATGCTCGTGGCGCGACCGAATCACTGGAGGAGTGTGGTTGAAAAGTGTCAACTTTTACTCTGAAACATGGACCCGGAAAGGAAACAAACAGCTACTCAATGTTACCTTTAAATCCAACTACCCATCAATCACTGTGCGAAATGGAAAGCAGATCCCTCGCCACTCATGCCATATCGGTATCGCCGGGAAATGCTGCGGCCCTTGCTATGTTGGTCAGGTTGAGCTCAAGCAGGCAGATAAGTGGGAGAGCCTCACTCTGGGACGCCTTGTGATGGATAACCATTTCTTGCCCTCGGTACAGAGCAGACATAAAACAGCAGTGGCCACTGGCGAGAGCTCTGCTGGGGGTGCTGCAGACATTGGTGATGTCATTTCCCTGCTTGCGCAGCCAGTCCAGCGTGTGAATCTAGAGCTCTGCTGGGGGTGCTGCAGACATTGGCGATGTCATTTCCCTGCTTGCGCAGCCAGTCCAGCGTGTGAATCTGGAGCTCTGCTGGGGGTGCTGCAGACATTGGCGATGTCATTTCCCTGCTTGCGCAGCCAGTCCAGCGTGTGAATCTGGAGCTCTGCTGGGGGTGCTGCAGACATTGGCGATGTCATTTCCCTGCTTGCGCAGCCAGTCCAGCGTGTGAATCTGGAGCTCTGCTGGGGGTGCTGCAGACATTGGCGATGTCATTTCCCTGCTTGCGCAGCCAGTCCAGCGTGTGAATCTGGAGCTCTGCTGGGGGTGCTGCAGACATTGGCGATGTCATTTCCCTGCTTGCGCAGCCAGTCCAGCGTGTGAATCTGGAGCTCTGCTGGGGGTGCTGCAGACATTGGCGATGTCATTTCCCTGCTTGCGCAGCCAGTCCAGCGTGTGAATCTGGAGCTCTGCTGGGGGTGCTGCAGACATTGGCGATGTCATTTCCCTGCTTGCGCAGCCAGTCCAGCGTGTGAATCTGGAGCTCTGCTGGGGGTGCTGCAGACATTGGCGATGTCATTTCCCTGCTTGCGCAGCCAGTCCAGCGTGTGAATCTGGAGCTCTGCTGGGGGTGCTGCAGACATTGGCGATGTCATTTCCCTGCTTGCGCAGCCAGTCCAGCGTGTGAATCTGGAGCTCTGCTGGGGGTGCTGCAGACATTGGCGATGTCATTTCCCTGCTTGCGCAGCCAGTCCAGCGTGTGAATCTGGAGCTCTGCTGGGGGTGCTGCAGACATTGGCGGTCATTTCCCTGCTTGCGCAGCCAGTCCAGCGTGTGAATCTGGAGCTCTGCTGGGGGTGCTGCAGACATTGGCGATGTCATTTCCCTGCTTGCGCAGCCAGTCCAGCGTGTGAATCTAGAGCTCTGCTGGGAGTGCTGCAGACATTGGCGATGTCATTTCCCTGCTTGCGCAGCCAGTCCAGCGTGTGAATCTAGAGCTCTGCTGGGGGTGCTGCAGACATTGGCGATGTCATTTCCCTGCTTGCGCAGCCAGTCCAGCGTGTGAATCTAGAGCTCTGCTGGGGGTGCTGCAGACATTGGCGATGTCATTTCCCTGCTTGCGCAGCCAGTCCAGCGTGTGAATCTAGAGCTCTGCTGGGGGGGCTGCAGACATTGGCGATGTCATTTCCCTTCTTGCGCAGCCAGTCCAGCGTGTGAATCTAGAGCTCTGCTGGGGGAGCTGCAGACATTGGCGATGTCATTTCCCTGCTTGCGCAGCCAGTCCAGCGTGTGAATCTAGAGCTCTGCTGGGGGTGCTGCAGACATTGGCGATGTCATTTCCCTGCTTGCGCAGCCAGTCCAGCGTGTGAATCTGGAGCTCTGCTGGGGGTGCTGCAGACATTGGCGATGTCATTTCCCTGCTTGCGCAGCCAGTCCAGCGTGTGAATCTGGAGCTCTGCTGGGGGTGCTGCAGAAATTGGCGATGTCATTTCCCTGCTTGCGCAGCCAGTCCAGCGTGTGAATCTGGAGCTCTGCTGGGGGTGCTGCAGACATTGGCGATGTCATTTCCCTGCTTGCGCAGCCAGTCCAGAGTGTGAATCTGGAGCTCTGCTGGGGGTGCTGCAGACATTGGCGATGTCATTTCCCTGCTTGCGCAGCCAGTCCAGAGTGTGAATCTGGAGCTCTGCTGGGGGTGCTGCAGACATTGGCGATGTCATTTCCCTGCTTGCGCAGCCAGTCCAGCGTGTGAATCTAGAGCTCTGCTGGGGGTGCTGCAGACATTGGCGATGTCATTTCCCTGCTTGCGCAGCCAGTCCAGCGTGTGAATCTAGAGCTCTGCTGGGGGTGCTGCAGACATTGGCGATGTCATTTCCCTCCTTGCGCAGCCAGTCCAGCGTGTGAATCTAGAGCTCTGCTGGGGGGGCTGCAGACATTGGCGATGTCATTTCCCTGCTTGCGCAGCCAGTCCAGCGTGTGAATCTAGAGCTCTGCTGGGGGTGCTGCAGACATTGGCGATGTCATTTCCCTGCTCGCGCAGCCAGTCCAGCGTGTGAATCTAGAGCTCTGCTGGGGGTGCTGCAGACATTGGCGATGTCATTTCCCTGCTCGCGCAGCCAGTCCAGCGTGTGAATCTAGAGCTCTGCTGGGGGTGCTGCAGACATTGGCGATGTCATTTCCCTGCTTGCGCAGCCAGTCCAGCGTGTGAATCTAGAGCTCTGCTGGGGGTGCTGCAGACATTGGCGATGTCATTTCCCTGCTTGCGCAGCCAGTCTAGCGTGTGAATCTAGAGCTCTGCTGGGGGTGCTGCAGACATTGGCGATGTCATTTCCCTGCTTGCGCAGCCAGTCCAGCGTGTGAATCTAGAGCTCTGCTGGGGGTGCTGCAGACATTGGCGATGTCATTTCCCTGCTTGCGCAGCCATTCACCGTGTGAATCTAGAGCTCTGCTGGGGGTGCTGCAGACATTGGCGATGTCATTTCCCTGCTTGCGCAGCCAGTCCAGCGTGTGAATCTAGAGCTCTGCTGGGGGTGCTGCAGACATTGGCGATGTCATTTCCCTGCTTGCGCAGCCAGTCTACCGTGTGAATCTAGAGCTCTGCTGGGGGTGCTGCAGACATTGGCGATGTCATTTCCCTGCTTGCGCAGCCAGTCCAGCGTGTGAATCTAGAGCTCTGCTGGGGGTGCTGCAGACATTGGCGATGTCATTTCCCTGCTTGCGCAGCCAGTCCAGCGTGTGAATCTGGAGCTCTGCTGGGGGTGCTGCAGACATTGGCGATGTCATTTCCCTGCTTGCGCAGCCAGTCCAGCGTGTGAATCTAGAGCTCTGCTGGGGGTGCTGCAGACATTGGTGATGTCATTTCCCTGCTTGCGCAGCCAGTCTACCGTGTGAATCTAGAGCTCTGCTGGGGGGGCTGCAGACATTGGTGATGTCATTTCCCTTCTTGCGCAGCCAGTCTAGCGTGTGAATCTAGAGCTCTGCTGGGGGTGCTGCAGACATTGGCGATGTCATTTCCCTGCTTGCGCAGCCAGTCCAGCGTGTGAATCTAGAGCTCTGCTGGGGGTGCTGCAGACATTGGCGATGTCATTTCCCTGCTTGCGCAGCCAGTCCAGCGTGTGAATCTAGAGCTCTGCTGGGGGGGCTGCAGACATTGGCGATGTCATTTCCCTGCTTGCGCAGCCAGTCTACCGTGTGAATCTAGAGCTCTGCTGGGGGTGCTGCAGACATTGGCGATGTCATTTCCCTGCTTGCGCAGCCAGTCTACCGTGTGAATCTAGAGCTCTGCTGGGGGTGCTGCAGACATTGGCGATGTCATTTCCCTGCTTGCGCAGCCAGTCTACCGTGTGAATCTAGAGCTCTGCTGGGGGTGCTGCAGACATTGGCGATGTCATTTCCCTGCTTGCGCAGCCAGTCTACCGTGTGAATCTAGAGCTCTGCTGGGGGTGCTGCAGACATTGGCGATGTCATTTCCCTGCTTGCGCAGCCAGTCCAGCGTGTGAATCTGGAGCTCTGCTGGGGGTGCTGCAGACATTGGCGATGTCATTTCCCTGCTTGCGCAGCCAGTCCAGCGTGTGAATCTGGAGCTCTGCTGGGGGTGCTGCAGACATTGGCGATGTCATTTCCCTGCTTGCGCAGCCAGTCCAGCGTGTGAATCTAGAGCTCTGCTGGGGGTGCTGCAGACATTGGCGATGTCATTTCCCTGCTTGCGCAGCCAGTACAGCGTGTGAATCTAGAGCTCTGCTGGGGGGGCTGCAGACATTGGCGATGTCATTTCCCTGCTTGCGCAGCCAGTCTACCGTGTGAATCTAGAGCTCTGCTGGGGGTGCTGCAGACATTGGCGATGTCATTTCCCTGCTTGCGCAGCCAGTACAGCGTGTGAATCTAGAGCTCTGCTGGGGGGGCTGCAGACATTGGCGATGTCATTTCCCTGCTTGCGCAGCAGTCTACCGTGTGAATCTAGAGCTCTGCTGGGGGTGCTGCAGACATTGGCGATGTCATTTCCCTGCTTGCGCAGCCAGTCTACCGTGTGAATCTAGAGCTCTGCTGGGGGTGCTGCAGACATTGGCGATGTCATTTCCCTGCTTGCGCAGCCAGTCTACCGTGTGAATCTAGAGCTCTGCTGGGGGTGCTGCAGACATTGGCGATGTCATTTCCCTGCTTGCGCAGCCAGTCCAGCGTGTGAATCTAGAGCTCTGCTGGGGGTGCTGCAGACATTGGCGATGTCATTTCCCTGCTTGCGCAGCCAGTCCAGCGTGTGAATCTGGAGCTCTGCTGGGGGTGCTGCAGACATTGGCGATGTCATTTCCCTGCTTGCGCAGCCAGTCCAGCGTGTGAATCTAGAGCTCTGCTGGGGGTGCTGCAGACATTGGCGATGTCATTTCCCTGCTCGCGCAGCCAGTCCAGCGTGTGAATCTAGAGCTCTGCTGGGGGTGCTGCAGACATTGGCGATGTCATTTCCCTGCTCGCGCAGCCAGTCCAGCGTGTGAATCTGGAGCTCTGCTGGGGGTGCTGCAGACATTGGCGATGTCATTTCCCTGCTTGCGCAGCCAGTCCAGAGTGTGAATCTAGAGCTCTGCTGGGGGGGCTGCAGACATTGGTGATGTCATTTCCCTGCTTGCGCAGCCAGTACAGCGTGTGAATCTAGAGCTCTGCTGGGGGTGCTGCAGACATTGGCGATGTCATTTCCCTGCTTGCGCAGCCAGTCCAGCGTGTGAATCTAGAGCTCTGCTGGGGGTGCTGCAAACATTGGCGATGTCATTTCCCTGCTTGCGCAGCCAGTCCAGCGTGTGAATCTAGAGCTCTGCTGGGGGTGCTGCAGACATTGGTGATGTCATTTCCCTGCTTGCGCAGCCAGTCCAGAGTGTGAATCTAAAGCTCTGCTGGGGGTGCTGCAGACATTGGCGATGTCATTTCCCTGCTTGCGCAGCCAGTCCAGCGTGTGAATCTAGAGCTCTGCTGGGGGTGCTGCAGACATTGGCGATGTGATTTCCCTGCTTGCGCAGCCAGTCCAGCGTGTGAATCTGGAGCTCTGCTGGGGGTGCTGCAGACATTGGTGATGTCATTTCCCTTCTTGCGCAGCCAGTCCAGCGTGTGAATCTAGAGCTCTGCTGGGGGTGCTGCAGACATTGGCGATGTCATTTCCCTGCTTGCGCAGCCAGTCCAGCGTGTGAATCTGGAGCTCTGCTGGGGGTGCTGCAGACATTGGCGATGTCATTTCCCTGCTTGCGCAGCCAGTCCAGCGTGTGAATCTAGAGCTCTGCTGGGGGTGCTGCAGACATTGGCGATGTCATTTCCCTGCTTGCGCAGCCAGTCCAGCGTGTGAATCTAGAGCTCTGCTGGGGGTGCTGCAGACATTGGCGATTTCATTTCCCTGCTTGCGCAGCCAGTACAGCGTGTGAATCTAGAGCTCTGCTGGGGGGGCTGCAGACATTGGCGATGTCATTTCCCTGCTTGCGCAGCCAGTCTACCGTGTGAATCTAGAGCTCTGCTGGGGGTGCTGCAGACATTGGCGATGTCATTTCCCTTCTTGCGCAGCCAGTACAGCGTGTGAATCTAGAGCTCTGCTGGGGGGGCTGCAGACATTGGCGATGTCATTTCCCTGCTTGCGCAGCAGTCTACCGTGTGAATCTAGAGCTCTGCTGGGGGTGCTGCAGACATTGGTGATGTCATTTCCCTGCTTGCGCAGCCAGTCTACCGTGTGAATCTGGAGCTCTGCTGGGGGTGCTGCAGACATTGGCGATGTCATTTCCCTGCTTGCGCAGCCAGTCTACCGTGTGAATCTAGAGCTCTGCTGGGGGTGCTGCAGACATTGGCGATGTCATTTCCCTGCTTGCGCAGCCAGTCCAGCGTGTGAATCTGGAGCTCTGCTGGGGGTGCTGCAGACATTGGCGATGTCATTTCCCTGCTTGCGCAGCCAGTCCAGCGTGTGAATCTGGAGCTCTGCTGGGGGTGCTGCAGACATTGGCGATGTCATTTCCCTGCTTGCGCAGCCAGTCCAGCGTGTGAATCTAGAGCTCTGCTGGGGGTGCTGCAGACATTGGCGATGTCATTCCCCTGCTCGCGCAGCCAGTCCAGCGTGTGAATCTAGAGCTCTGCTGGGGGTGCTGCAGACATTGGCGATGTCATTTCCCTGCTCGCGCAGCCAGTCCAGCGTGTGAATCTGGAGCTCTGCTGGGGGTGCTGCAGACATTGGCGATGTCATTTCCCTGCTCGCGCAGCCAGTCCAGAGTGTGAATCTAGAGCTCTGCTGGGGGGGCTGCAGACATTGGTGATGTCATTTCCCTGCTTGCGCAGCCAGTACAGCGTGTGAATCTAGAGCTCTGCTGGGGGTGCTGCAGACATTGGCGATGTCATTTCCCTGCTTGCGCAGCCAGTCCAGCGTGTGAATCTAGAGCTCTGCTGGGGGTGCTGCAGACATTGGCGATGTCATTTCCCTGCTTGCGCAGCCAGTCCAGCGTGTGAATCTAGAGCTCTGCTGGGGGTGCTGCAGACATTGGCGATGTGATTTCCCTGCTTGCGCAGCCAGTCCAGAGTGTGAATCTAAAGCTCTGCTGGGGGTGCTGCAGACATTGGCGATGTCATTTCCCTGCTTGCGCAGCCAGTCCAGCGTGTGAATCTAGAGCTCTGCTGGGGGTGCTGCAGACATTGGCGATGTGATTTCCCTGCTTGCGCAGCCAGTCCAGCGTGTGAATCTGGAGCTCTGCTGGGGGTGCTGCAGACATTGGCGATGTCATTTCCCTTCTTGCGCAGCCAGTCCAGCGTGTGAATCTAGAGCTCTGCTGGGGGTGCTGCAGACATTGGCGATGTCATTTCCCTGCTTGCGCAGCCAGTCCAGCGTGTGAATCTAGAGCTCTGCTGGGGGTGCTGCAGACATTGGCGATGTCATTTCCCTGCTTGCGCAGCCAGTCCAGCGTGTGAATCTAGAGCTCTGCTGGGGGTGCTGCAGACATTGGCGATGTCATTTCCCTGCTTGCGCAGCCAGTACAGCGTGTGAATCTAGAGCTCTGCTGGGGGGGCTGCAGACATTGGCGATGTCATTTCCCTGCTTGCGCAGCCAGTCTACCGTGTGAATCTAGAGCTCTGCTGGGGGTGCTGCAGACATTGGCGATGTCATTTCCCTGCTTGCGCAGCCAGTACAGCGTGTGAATCTAGAGCTCTGCTGGGGGTGCTGCAGACATTGGCGATGTCATTTCCCTGCTTGCGCAGCAGTCTACCGTGTGAATCTAGAGCTCTGCTGGGGGTGCTGCAGACATTGGCAATGTCATTTCCCTGCTTGCGCAGCCAGTCTACCGTGTGAATCTAGAGCTCTGCTGGGGGTGCTGCAGACATTGGCGATGTCATTTCCCTGCTTGCGCAGCCAGTCTACCGTGTGAATCTAGAGCTCTGCTGGGGGTGCTGCAGACATTGGCGATGTCATTTCCCTGCTTGCGCAGCCAGTCCAGCGTGTGAATCTAGAGCTCTGCTGGGGGTGCTGCAGACATTGGCGATGTCATTTCCCTGCTTGCGCAGCCAGTCCAGCGTGTGAATCTGGAGCTCTGCTGGGGGTGCTGCAGACATTGGCGATGTCATTTCCCTGCTTGCGCAGCCAGTCCAGCGTGTGAATCTAGAGCTCTGCTGGGGGTGCTGCAGACATTGGCGATGTCATTTCCCTGCTCGCGCAGCCAGTCCAGCGTGTGAATCTAGAGCTCTGCTGGGGGTGCTGCAGACATTGGCGATGTCATTTCCCTGCTCGCGCAGCCAGTCCAGGGTGTGAATCTAGAGCTCTGCTGGGGGTGCTGCAGACATTGGCGATGTCATTTCCCTGCTTGCGCAGCCAGTCCAGCGTGTGAATCTAGAGCTCTGCTGGGGGTGCTGCAGACATTGGCGATGTGATTTCCCTGCTTGCGCAGCCAGTCCAGAGTGTGAATCTAAAGCTCTGCTGGGGGTGCTGCAGACATTGGCGATGTCATTTCCCTGCTTGCGCAGCCAGTCCAGCGTGTGAATCTAGAGCTCTGCTGGGGGTGCTGCAGACATTGGCGATGTGATTTCCCTGCTTGCGCAGCCAGTCCAGCGTGTGAATCTGGAGCTCTGCTGGGGGTGCTGCAGACATTGGCGATGTCATTTCCCTTCTTGCGCAGCCAGTCCAGCGTGTGAATCTAGAGCTCTGCTGGGGGTGCTGCAGACATTGGCGATGTCATTTCCCTGCTTGCGCAGCCAGTCCAGCGTGTGAATCTAGAGCTCTGCTGGGGGTGCTGCAGACATTGGCGATGTCATTTCCCTGCTTGCGCAGCCAGTCCAGCGTGTGAATCTAGAGCTCTGCTGGGGGTGCTGCAGACATTGGCGATGTCATTTCCCTGCTTGCGCAGCCAGTACAGCGTGTGAATCTAGAGCTCTGCTGGGGGGGCTGCAGACATTGGCGATGTCATTTCCCTGCTTGCGCAGCCAGTCTACCGTGTGAATCTAGAGCTCTGCTGGGGGTGCTGCAGACATTGGCGATGTCATTTCCCTGCTTGCGCAGCCAGTACAGCGTGTGAATCTAGAGCTCTGCTGGGGGGGCTGCAGACATTGGCGATGTCATTTCCCTGCTTGCGCAGCAGTCTACCGTGTGAATCTAGAGCTCTGCTGGGGGTGCTGCAGACATTGGCGATGTCATTTCCCTGCTTGCGCAGCCAGTCTACCGTGTGAATCTAGAGCTCTGCTGGGGGTGCTGCAGACATTGGCGATGTCATTTCCCTGCTTGCGCAGCCAGTCTACCGTGTGAATCTAGAGCTCTGCTGGGGGTGCTGCAGACATTGGCGATGTCATTTCCCTGCTTGCGCAGCCAGTCCAGCGTGTGAATCTAGAGCTCTGCTGGGGGTGCTGCAGACATTGGCGATGTCATTTCCCTGCTTGCGCAGCCAGTCCAGCGTGTGAATCTGGAGCTCTGCTGGGGGTGCTGCAGACATTGGCGATGTCATTTCCCTGCTTGCGCAGCCAGTCCAGCGTGTGAATCTAGAGCTCTGCTGGGGGTGCTGCAGACATTGGCGATGTCATTTCCCTGCTCGCGCAGCCAGTCCAGCGTGTGAATCTAGAGCTCTGCTGGGGGTGCTGCAGACATTGGCGATGTCATTTCCCTGCTCGCGCAGCCAGTCCAGCGTGTGAATCTGGAGCTCTGCTGGGGGTGCTGCAGACATTGGCGATGTCATTTCCCTGCTTGCGCAGCCAGTCCAGAGTGTGAATCTAGAGCTCTGCTGGGGGGGCTGCAGACATTGGCGATGTCATTTCCCTGCTTGCGCAGCCAGTACAGCGTGTGAATCTAGAGCTCTGCTGGGGGTGCTGCAGACATTGGCGATGTCATTTCCCTGCTTGCGCAGCCAGTCCAGCGTGTGAATCTAGAGCTCTGCTGGGGGTGCTGCAGACATTGGCGATGTCATTTCCCTGCTTGCGCAGCCAGTCCAGCGTGTGAATCTAGAGCTCTGCTGGGGGTGCTGCAGACATTGGCGATGTCATTTCCCTGCTTGCGCAGCCAGTCCAGAGTGTGAATCTAAAGCTCTGCTGGGGGTGCTGCAGACATTGGCGATGTCATTTCCCTGCTTGCGCAGCCAGTCCAGCGTGTGAATCTAGAGCTCTGCTGGGGGTGCTGCAGACATTGGCGATGTGATTTCCCTGCTTGCGCAGCCAGTCCAGCGTGTGAATCTGGAGCTCTGCTGGGGGTGCTGCAGACATTGGCGATGTCATTTCCCTTCTTGCGCAGCCAGTCCAGCGTGTGAATCTAGAGCTCTGCTGGGGGTGCTGCAGACATTGGCGATGTCATTTCCCTGCTTGCGCAGCCAGTCCAGCGTGTGAATCTGGAGCTCTGCTGGGGGTGCTGCAGACATTGGCGATGTCATTTCCCTGCTTGCGCAGCCAGTCCAGCGTGTGAATCTAGAGCTCTGCTGGGGGTGCTGCAGACATTGGCGATGTCATTTCCCTGCTTGCGCAGCCAGTCCAGCGTGTGAATCTAGAGCTCTGCTGGGGGTGCTGCAGACATTGGCGATGTCATTTCCCTGCTTGCGCAGCCAGTCCAGCGTGTGAATCTAGAGCTCTGCTGGGGGTGCTGCAGACATTGGCGATGTCATTTCCCTGCTTGCGCAGCCAGTACAGCGTGTGAATCTAGAGCTCTGCTGGGGGGGCTGCAGACATTGGCGATGTCATTTCCCTGCTTGCGCAGCCAGTCTACCGTGTGAATCTAGAGCTCTGCTGGGGGTGCTGCAGACATTGGCGATGTCATTTCCCTTCTTGCGCAGCCAGTACAGCGTGTGAATCTAGAGCTCTGCTGGGGGGGCTGCAGACATTGGCGATGTCATTTCCCTGCTTGCGCAGCAGTCTACCGTGTGAATCTAGAGCTCTGCTGGGGGTGCTGCAGACATTGGTGATGTCATTTCCCTGCTTGCGCAGCCAGTCTACCGTGTGAATCTGGAGCTCTGCTGGGGGTGCTGCAGACATTGGCGATGTCATTTCCCTGCTTGCGCAGCCAGTCTACCGTGTGAATCTGGAGCTCTGCTGGGGGTGCTGCAGACATTAGCGATGTCATTTCCCTGCTTGCGCAGCCAGTCCAGCGTGTGAATCTGGAGCTCTGCTGGGGGTGCTGCAGACATTGGCGATGTCATTTCCCTGCTTGCGCAGCCAGTCCAGCGTGTGAATCTGGAGCTCTGCTGGGGGTGCTGCAGACATTGGCGATGTCATTTCCCTGCTTGCGCAGCCAGTCCAGCGTGTGAATCTAGAGCTCTGCTGGGGGTGCTGCAGACATTGGCGATGTCATTCCCCTGCTCGCGCAGCCAGTCCAGCGTGTGAATCTAGAGCTCTGCTGGGGGTGCTGCAGACATTGGTGATGTCATTTCCCTTCTTGCGCAGCCAGTCTAGCGTGTGAATCTGGAGCTCTGCTGGGGGTGCTGCAGACATTGGCGATGTCATTTCCCTGCTTGCGCAGCCAGTCCAGCGTGTGAATCTGGAGCTCTGCTGGGGGAGCTGCAGACATTGGCGATGTCATTTCCCTGCTCGCGCAGCCAGTCCAGAGTGTGAATCTAGAGCTCTGCTGGGGGGGCTGCAGACATTGGTGATGTCATTTCCCTGCTTGCGCAGCCAGTACAGCGTGTGAATCTAGAGCTCTGCTGGGGGTGCTGCAGACATTGGTGATGTCATTTCCCTGCTTGCGCAGCCAGTCCAGCGTGTGAATCTAGAGCTCTGCTGGGGGTGCTGCAGACATTGGCGATGTCATTTCCCTGCTTGCGCAGCCAGTCCAGCGTGTGAATCTAGAGCTCTGCTGGGGGTGCTGCAGACATTGGCGATGTCATTTCCCTGCTTGCGCAGCCAGTCCAGCGTGTGAATCTAGAGCTCTGCTGGGGGTGCTGCAGACATTGGCGATGTGATTTCCCTGCTTGCGCAGCCAGTCCAGAGTGTGAATCTAAAGCTCTGCTGGGGGTGCTGCAGACATTGGCGATGTCATTTCCCTGCTTGCGCAGCCAGTCCAGCGTGTGAATCTAGAGCTCTGCTGGGGGTGCTGCAGACATTGGCGATGTGATTTCCCTGCTTGCGCAGCCAGTCCAGCGTGTGAATCTGGAGCTCTGCTGGGGGTGCTGCAGACATTGGCGATGTCATTTCCCTTCTTGCGCAGCCAGTCCAGCGTGTGAATCTAGAGCTCTGCTGGGGGTGCTGCAGACATTGGCGATGTCATTTCCCTGCTTGCGCAGCCAGTCCAGCGTGTGAATCTGGAGCTCTGCTGGGGGTGCTGCAGACATTGGCGATGTCATTTCCCTGCTTGCGCAGCCAGTCCAGCGTGTGAATCTAGAGCTCTGCTGGGGGTGCTGCAGACATTGGCGATGTCATTTCCCTGCTCGCGCAGCCAGTCCAGCGTGGGAATCTGGAGCTCTGCTGGGGGTGCTGCAGACATTGGCGATGTCATTTCCCTGCTCGCGCAGCCAGTCCAGCGTGTGAATCTGGAGCTCTGCTGGGGGTGCTGCAGACATTGGCGATGTCATTTCCCTGCTTGCTCAGCCAGTCCAGAGTGTGAATCTAGAGCTCTGCTGGGGGGGCTGCAGACATTGGTGATGTCATTTCCCTGCTTGCGCAGCCAGTACAGCGTGTGAATCTAGAGCTCTGCTGGGGGTGCTGCAGACATTGGCGATGTCATTTCCCTGCTTGCGCAGCCAGTCCAGCGTGTGAATCTAGAGCTCTGCTGGGGGTGCTGCAGACATTGGTGATGTCATTTCCCTGCTTGCGCAGCCAGTCCAGAGTGTGAATCTAGAGCTCTGCTGGGGGTGCTGCAGACATTGGCGATGTCATTTCCCTGCTTGCGCAGCCAGTCCAGCGTGTGAATCTAGAGCTCTGCTGGGGGTGCTGCAGACATTGGTGATGTCATTTCCCTTCTTGCGCAGCCAGTCTAGCGTGTGAATCTGGAGCTCTGCTGGGGGTGCTGCAGACATTGGCGATGTCATTTCCCTGCTTGCGCAGCCAGTCCAGCGTGTGAATCTGGAGCTCTGCTGGGGGAGCTGCAGACATTGGCGATGTCATTTCCCTGCTTGCGCAGCCAGTCCAGAGTGTGAATCTAGAGCTCTGCTGGGGGTGCTGCAGACATTGGCGATGTAATTTCCCTGCTTGCGCAGCCAGTCCAGCGTGTGAATCTAGAGCTCTGCTGGGGGTGCTGCAGACATTGGTGATGTCATTTCCCTGCTTGCGCAGCCAGTCTAGCGTGTGAATCTAGAGCTCTGCTGGGGGTGCTGCAGACATTGGCGATGTAATTTCCCTGCTTGCGCAGCCAGTCCAGCGTGTGAATCTGGAGCTCTGCTGGGGGTGCTGCAGACATTGGCGATGTCATTTCCCTGCTTGCGCAGCCAGTCCAGCGTGTGAATCTAGAGCTCTGCTGGGGGTGCTGCAGACATTGGCGATGTGATTTCCCTGCTTGCGCAGCCAGTCCAGCGTGTGAATCTGGAGCTCTGCTGGGGGTGCTGCAGACATTGGTGATGTCATTTCCCTTCTTGCGCAGCCAGTCTAGCGTGTGAATCTAGAGCTCTGCTGGGGGTGCTGCAGACATTGGCGATGTCATTTCCCTGTTTGCGCAGCCAGTCCAGCGTGTGAATCTGGAGCTCTGCTGGGGGAGCTGCAGACATTGGCGATGTCATTTCCCTGCTTGCGCAGCCAGTCCAGAGTGTGAATCTAGAGCTCTGCTGGGGGTGCTGCAGACATTGGCGATGTAATTTCCCTGCTTGCGCAGCCAGTCCAGCGTGTGAATCTAGAGCTCTGCTGGGGGTGCTGCAGACATTGGTGATGTCATTTCCCTGCTTGCGCAGCCAGTCTAGCGTGTGAATCTAGAGCTCTGCTGGGGGTGCTGCAGACATTGGCGATGTAATTTCCCTGCTTGCGCAGCCAGTCCAGCGTGTGAATCTGGAGCTCTGCTGGGGGTGCTGCAGACATTGGCGATGTCATTTCCTTTCTTGCGCAGCCAGTCCAGTGTGTGAATCTAGAGCTCTGCTGGGGGTGCTGCAGACATTGGTGATGTCATTTCCCTGCTTGCGCAGCCAGTCCAGAGTGTGAATCTAGAGCTCTGCTGGGGGTGCTGCAGACATTGGCGATGTCATTTCCCTGCTTGCGCAGCCAGTCTAGCGTGTGAATCTAGAGCTCTGCTGGGGGTGCTGCAGACATTGGCGATGTCATTTCCCTGCTTGCGCAGCCAGTCCAGCGTGTGAATCTAGAGCTCTGCTGGGGGTGCTGCAGACATTGGTGATGTCATTTCCCTTCTTGCGCAGCCAGTCCAGCGTGTGAATCTAGAGCTCTGCTGGGGGTGCTGCAGACATTGGCGATGTCATTTCCCTGCTTGCGCAGCCAGTCCAGCGTGTGAATCTGGAGCTCTGCTGGGGGTGCTGCAGACATTGGCGATGTAATTTCCCTGCTTGCGCAGCCAGTCCAGCGTGTGAATCTGGAGCTCTGCTGGGGGTGCTGCAGACATTGGCGATGTCATTTCCTTTCTTGCGCAGCCAGTCCAGTGTGTGAATCTAGAGCTCTGCTGGGGGTGCTGCAGACATTGGTGATGTCATTTCCCTGCTTGCGCAGCCAGTCCAGCGTGTGAATCTGGAGCTCTGCTGGGGGTGCTGCAGACATTGGTGATGTCATTTCCCTTCTTGCGCAGCCAGTCTAGCGTGTGAATCTAGAGCTCTGCTGGGGGTGCTGCAGACATTGGCGATGTCATTTCCCTGCTTGCGCAGCCAGTCCAGCGTGTGAATCTGGAGCTCTGCTGGGGGAGCTGCAGACATTGGCGATGTCATTTCCCTGCTTGCGCAGCCAGTCCAGAGTGTGAATCTAGAGCTCTGCTGGGGGTGCTGCAGACATTGGCGATGTAATTTCCCTGCTTGCGCAGCCAGTCCAGCGTGTGAATCTAGAGCTCTGCTGGGGGTGCTGCAGACATTGGTGATGTCATTTCCCTGCTTGCGCAGCCAGTCTAGCGTGTGAATCTAGAGCTCTGCTGGGGGTGCTGCAGACATTGGCGATGTAATTTCCCTGCTTGCGCAGCCAGTCCAGCGTGTGAATCTGGAGCTCTGCTGGGGGTGCTGCAGACATTGGCGATGTCATTTCCTTTCTTGCGCAGCCAGTCCAGTGTGTGAATCTAGAGCTCTGCTGGGGGTGCTGCAGACATTGGTGATGTCATTTCCCTGCTTGCGCAGCCAGTCCAGAGTGTGAATCTAGAGCTCTGCTGGGGGTGCTGCAGACATTGGCGATGTCATTTCCCTGCTTGCGCAGCCAGTCTAGCGTGTGAATCTAGAGCTCTGCTGGGGGTGCTGCAGACATTGGCGATGTCATTTCCCTGCTTGCGCAGCCAGTCCAGCGTGTGAATCTAGAGCTCTGCTGGGGGTGCTGCAGACATTGGTGATGTCATTTCCCTTCTTGCGCAGCCAGTCCAGCGTGTGAATCTAGAGCTCTGCTGGGGGTGCTGCAGACATTGGCGATGTCATTTCCCTGCTTGCGCAGCCAGTCCAGCGTGTGAATCTAGAGCTCTGCTGGGGGTGCTGCAGACATTGGCGATGTCATTTCCTTTCTTGCGCAGCCAGTCCAGCGTGTGAATCTAGAGCTCTGCTGGGGGTGCTGCAGACATTGGTGATGTCATTTCCCTGCTTGCGCAGCCAGTCCAGAGTGTGAATCTAGAGCTCTGCTGGGGGTGCTGCAGACATTGGCGATGTCATTTCCCTGCTTGCGCAGCCAGTCCAGCGTGTGAATCTAGAGCTCTGCTGGGGGTGCTGCAGACATTGGCGATGTCATTTCCCTGCTTGCGCAGCCAGTCCAGCGTGTGAATCTAGAGCTCTGCTGGGGGTGCTGCAGACATTGGCGATGTCATTTCCCTTCTTGCGCAGCCAGTCCAGCGTGTGAATCTAGAGCTCTGCTGGGGGTGCTGCAGACATTGGAGATGTCATTTCCCTTCTTGCGCAGGCAGTCCAGCGTGTGAATCTAGAGCTCTGCTGGGGGTGCTGCAGACATTGGTGATGTCATTTCCCTGCTTGCGCAGCCAGTCCAGAGTGTGAATCTAGAGCTCTGCTGGGGGTGCTGCAGACATTGGCGATGTCATTTCCCTGCTTGCGCAGCCAGTCCAGCGTGTGAATCTAGAGCTCTGCTGGGGGTGCTGCAGACATTGGCGATGTCATTTCCCTGCTTGCGCAGCCAGTCCAGCGTGTGAATCTAGAGCTCTGCTGGGGGTGCTGCAGACATTGGCGATGTCATTTCCCTGCTTGCGCAGCCAGTTCAGCGTGTGAATCTAGAGCTCTGCTGGGGGTGCTGCAGACATTGGCGATGTCATTTCCCTGCTTGCGCAGCCAGTCCAGCGTGTGAATCTAGAGCTCTGCTGGGGGTGCTGCAGACATTGGCGATGTCATTTCCCTGCTTGCGCAGCCAGTCCAGTGTGTGAATCTAGAGCTCTGTTGGGGGTGCTGCAGACATGTCATTTCCCTGCTTGCGCAGCCAGTCCAGCGTGTGAATCTAGAGTTCTGCTGGGGGTGCTGCAGACATTGGCGATGTCATTTCCCTGCTTGCGCAGCCAGTCCAGCGTGTGAATCTAGAGCTCTGCTGGGGGTGCTGCAGACATTGGCGATGTCATTTCCCTGCTCGCGCAGCCAGTCCAGCGTGTGAATCTAGAGCTCTGCTGGGGGTGCTGCAGACATTGGCGATGTCATTTCCCTGCTCGCGCAGCCAGTCCAGCGTGTGAATCTAGAGCTCTGCTGGGGTGCTGCAGACATTGGCGATGTCATTTCCTTGCTCGCGCAGCCAGTCCAGCGTGTGAATCTAGAGCTCTGCTGGGGGTGCTGCAGACATTGGCGATGTCATTTCCCTGCTTGCGCAGCCAGTCCAGCGTGTGAATCTAGAGCTCTGCTGGGGGTGCTGCAGACATTGGCGATATCATTTCCCTGCTTGTGCAGCCAGTCCAGCGTGTGAATCTAGAGCTCTGCTGGGGGGGCTGCAGACATTGGCGATGTCATTTCCCTGCTCGCGCAGCCAGTCCAGCGTGTGAATCTAGAGCTCTGCTGGGGGGGCTGCAGACATTGGCGATGTCATTTCCCTGCTTGCGCAGCCAGTCTACCGTGTGAATCTAGAGCTCTGCTGGGGGTGCTGCAGACATTGGCGATGTCATTTCCCTGCTTGCGCAGCCAGTCCAGTGTGTGAATCTAGAGCTCTGCTGGGGGTGCTGCAGACATTGGCGATGTCATTTCCCTGCTTGCGCAGCCAGTCCAGTGTGTGAATCTAGAGCTCTGCTGGGGGTGCTGCAGACATTGGTGATGTCATTTTCCTGCTTGCGCAGCCAGTCTAGCGTGTGAATCTAGAGCTCTGCTGGGGGTGCTGCAGACATTGGCGATGTCATTTCCCTGCTTGCGCAGCCAGTCCAGCGTGTGAATCTAGAGCTCTGCTGGGGGTGCTGCAGATATTGGCGATGTCATTTCCCTGCTCGCGCAGCCAGTCCAGCGTGTGAATCTAGAGCTCTGCTGGGGGTGCTGCAGACATTGGCGATGTCATTTCCCTGCTTGCGCAGCCAGTCCAGCGTGTGAATCTAGAGCTCTGCTGGGGGTGCTGCAGACATTGGCGATGTCATTTCCCTGCTCGCGCAGCCAGTCTAACGTGTGAATCTAGAGCTCTGCTGGGGGTGCTGCAGACATTGGTGATGTCATTTCCCTTCTTGCGCAGCCAGTCCAGCGTGTGAATCTAGAGCTCTGCTGGGGGTGCTGCAGACATTGGCGATGTCATTTCCCTGCTCGCGCAGCCAGTCTAACGTGTGAATCTAGAGCTCTGCTGGGGGTGCTGCAGACATTGGCGATGTCATTTCCCTGCTTGCGCAGCCAGTCCAGCGTGTGAATCTAGAGCTCTGCTGGGGGTGCTGCAGACATTGGCGATGTCATTTCCCTGCTCGCGCAGCCAGTCCAGCGTGTGAATCTAGAGCTCTGCTGGGGATGCTGCAGACATTGGCGATGTCATTTCCTTGCTTGCGCAGCCAGTCCAGCGTGTGAATCTAGAGCTCTGCTGGGGGTGCTGCATACATTGGCGATGTCATTTCCCTGCTCGCGCAGCCAGTCTAGCGCGTGAATCTAGAGCTCTGCTGGGGGTGCTGCAGACATTGGCGATGTCATTTCCCTGCTTGCGCAGCCAGTCCAGCGTGTGAATCTAGAGCTCTGCTGGGGGGGCTGCAGACATTGGCGATGTCATTTCCCTGCTTGCGCAGCCAGTCTACCGTGTGAATCTAGAGCTCTGCTGGGGGTGCTGCAGACATTGGCGATGTAATTTCCCTGCTTGCGCAGCCAGTCCAGCGTGTGAATCTAGAGCTCTGCTGGGGGTGCTGCAGACATTGGTGATGTCATTTCCCTGATTGCGCAGCCAGTCCAGCGTGTGAATCTAGAGCTCTGCTGGGGGTGCTGCAGACATTGGCGATGTAATTTCCCTGCTTGCGCAGCCAGTCCAGCGTGTGAATCTAGAGCTCTGCTGGGGGTGCTGCAGACATTGGTGATGTCATTTCCCTGCTCGCGCAGCCAGTACGGCGTGTGAATCTAGAGCTCTGCTGGGGGTGATGCAGGCATTGGAGATATCATTTCCCTGCTTGCGCAGCCAGTCCGGCGTGTGAATCTACAGCTCTGCTGAGGGTGTTGCAGACATTAGCGATGTCATTTCCCTCCTTGCGCAGCCAGTCCAGCGTGTGAATCTAGAGCTCTGCTGGGGGTGCTGCAGACATTGGTGATGTCATTTCCCTGCTCGCGCAGCCAGTACGGCGTGTGAATCTAGAGCTCTGCTGGGGGTGATGCAGGCATTGGAGATATCATTTCCCTGCTTGCGCAGCCAGTCCGGCGTGTGAATCTACAGCTCTGCTGAGGGTGTTGCAGACATTAGCGATGTCATTTCCCTCCTTGCGCAGCCAGTCCAGCGTGTGAATCTAGAGCTCTGCTGGGGGTGCTGCAGACATTGGCGATGTCATTTCCCTGCTCGCACAGCCAGTCCAGCGTGTGAATCTAGAGCTCTGCTGGGGGTGCTGCAGACATTGGCGATGTAATTTCCCTGCTCGCGGTGAATCTAGAGCTCTGCTGGGGGTGGTGCAGGCATTGGAGATGTCATTTCCCTCCTTGCGCAGCCAGTCCACCGTATGAATCTAGAGCTCTGCTGGGGGTGATGCAGGCATTGGAGATGTCATTTCCCTGCTTGCGCAGCCAGTCCACCGTATGAATCTAGAGCTCTGCTGGGGGTGCTGCAGACATTGGCGATGTCATTTCCCTGCTCGCGCAGCCAGTCCAGCGTGTGAATCTAGAGCTCTGCTGGGGGTGCTGCAGACATTGGCGATGTCATTTCCCTGCTTGCGCAGCCAGTCCAGCGTGTGAATCTAGAGCTCTGCTGGGGGTGATGCAGGCATTGGAGATGTCATTTCCCTGCTTGCGCAGCCAGTCCACCGTATGAATCTAGAGCTCTGCTGGGGGTGCTGCAGACATTGGAGATGTCATTTCCCTGCTTGCGCAGCCAGTCCACCGTATGAATCTAGAGCTCTGCTGGGGGTGCTGCAGACATTGGCGATGTCATTTCCCTGCTTGCGCAGCCAGTCCAGCGTGTGAATCTAGAGCTCTGCTGGGGGTGCTGCAGACATTGGCGATGTCATTTCCCTGCTCGCGCAGCCAGTCCAGCGTGTGAATCTAGAGCTCTGCTGGGGGTGCTGCAGACATTGGCGATGTCATTTCCCTGCTTGCGCAGCCAGTCCAGCGTGTGAATCTAGAGCTCTGCTGGGGGTGATGCAGGCATTGGAGATGTCATTTCCCTGCTTGCGCAGCCAGTCCACCGTATGAATCTAGAGCTCTGCTGGGGGTGCTGCAGACATTGGAGATGTCATTTCCCTGCTTGCGCAGCCAGTCCAGCGTGTGAATCTGGAGCTCTGCTGGGGGTGCTGCAGACATTGGTGATGTCATTTCCCTGCTTGCGCAGCCAGTCCAGCGTGTGAATCTAGAGCTCTGCTGGGGGTGGTGCAGGCATTGGAGATGTCATTTCCCTCCTTGCGCAGCCAGTCCAGCGTATGCAATGCAGAGCTCCACCGGGTTGCCGTCGGGTCTTTAGGTTGTGCAGTGGCACGCTGTACCGCGCTTGAAGTTGGCATAGTTGATTTTTGGCATGGCAATCTCCGCTGACATGGGAGATGATCTTGTGAGCCACAGCGACAATTTCATTGACATGCTGACAAAGCGTCAAGAGACAGGTACTCGCTGGTGTGTCACTGGACTCCCTGAATCACTGCTGTTCTCTTCAAGCAAAATCAGGCAAGTGTGACTCGCTCAGAAGCTGCCCTCAGGGATTTCCAGTTCTTCCCACTCCCCCTCCCTGGTGTCACCCAATTGCACGGGGTGTCACCCAGAGGCGTTGCTAGGGGGGGGGCTAAGGGGACTATAGCCCCATGTCTTTTGGGTGTAGCCCGGATAGAATCTCATGAGCTACAACCAAAAGGCTAGAGCCAGCCCAAGTCCTGACAGTCCTGACACTAGCCCAGGCCCGGATCTTTTCTAGACCTGGCAACAGCCCTGGCGTCACCTAATGATGGGTTAAGAGGGAGTCGCGGACTGGAGTTTCTCCCGCCACGCTAACTCTCTGGAGACGGCACTTGTGTTGTTCACTTATGACAAGAGACAGACAGTGAAGGGTGCGTCACTTGCATCCCTGAATCGTCGCTGCCCTCTCAGCAAAGCCAGGTGAGTGCGACTCTCTCACAAGTGTCCCTCAAGGATTGCCAGCTGCTGCTTCTGCTCCGGCCAGATGTTACCCAACAGCGCGCGTCTCGCCCGCTCACTTCAAGAGACGGCCAGTGACTGGTCAGTCATAAGCACCCCCAAATCTCTGGAGACGGCACATGTCTTCATCCCCCGCACACTTCTGCATAAGCAAAATGAACCCCGTACCTGACGCTCTGGCGGGGTCTCAGTCACTCCCCTCCTCTCCCTGCACTTCTTACTAAAGCTACTCTAAATATCACTGCACTTCCCTAAATATCCTAATCCAGCTTCCAGCAGTGACGTCCTGCCTCTCGGAAAGATGCCCGAATGGGAGCTTCACCCCATGCCCCCCTCTAAGTCATGTGCACGAACTTTGGACAAAGTTTTCCAAAATGTCGCCCGAGTTTCGTTCTTGATGGATCACCAAATGTCCGGGTGGTTTGGGTTCCATCCAGGAAAGTTCACCTAGGCCTCGTGTCAGCCAATCACATTGCTGGATTTACATTTGAATGTGCCAATGGAATCCTGGCAGATACAGCAGACGATACATAGTTATAGAAGCGGGGACCAGGATTTCAGCAAATTTGGTTTAAATGCGCCCACTTCTTTGTGGTGTTAGGTCTGGTGAAAGTTCCTTATGGGAGTTTCCTGGAGAAATGCAACTTTTAGGATCCTTCCCCCTATAATTTTGCCCCCAACCTGGACATTTATAAAATTGTTAAAAAGAAACTGGAGTAAAACTTATTTACTTAGGACATTTTCACGCAGTTTCATCAAACGGTTCCAATGTTATTAGCAAATATCTCTTCCTACAACGAGGGCAACTTTACCAAAACTACAGAGTGGCTACCACCTACTCTGCGATGAAGTAGCGACGCACGCATCCAGGATGCGAATGGAAACACAAAGTATACCACATCTGCCCACACATTACGACACACCTGAGAAATAATGCGGTAAACATTGGTCCACAATGTGATAGCAAACATATGGGGTCACTAGGAGGAGTTTGGCGGTAATAGGAATTCTGGTAATGTTTGCAACCATGTTCATCGGATTCAGGGTTTGGCTGTTTTACCGCTGATGGTATTCCATTGGCTAAGGTCTACGGTGGACGTTGAGGGTGAAAGTGCGCTTTTCTTTAACTCCACCGCCGAGGGGCAGGTAAAACATGTTAAAGTGCCGCAAACGTGTTTGCAATTTTTCTAACTGCCTGGGTGTGAAGTGCTTGCACTTCTCTACAATACACTGAAAAAAGTATGTAAATGAGCCCATTGTGGGGGGTGGGGGGGTGCAAATCCCATGCCTCCTGGCACCTCTTTACCCATGTAATGCAGAAAAAGGGTCAGAATTGACCTTTGTGTGCACGTTAGCCATTTGCACCTTCCAGCTGGAGGTAGAAAAGGGAGTCATGTAAAAAATGCATTCAGAGTTTACCGCTAGCGGCAGAGATATTTTTGGAATACCACCTCCATGAGTGGTAAACTCTGAACAGGGCAGATTTGCAGAAATAACTCCAGCAGGTTATGGCATTTACTGCCGGCAGTATTGCTGCAAAAGATCTGCCGAACTCGCAAGGCCCTCTCCCAGTCCCCGCCCCAGTGCTTTAAAATACATTTTTATCTGAAAAATAGATCTTTCCCTGAAATTATGCACTTGTTTAAAAAAAGTTAAACTCATTCAGCCACTTCAAGAAAACATGCATGAGCGCTTGGCCCGCTTTATCTATATTTCCCTCATGTGCACGAACATGCATGAGAGCTTGGCCAGATGTATCTACATTTCATACATGCGCCCAAACATGCAAAACATGCATGAGAGCTTGGCCAGTTGTTTCTTCATTTCATGCATGCACCCAAACATGCATCAGAGCTTAGCCAGATGTTTCTTCATTTCATGCATGCACCCAAACATGCATCAGAGTTTAGCCAGATGTATCATCATTTCATGCATGCACCCAAACATGTATGAGAACCCCAGGTTCTCTTTTTGGAATTCCTAGTTGCATTGAGATCTGCAGAACCCCGAGTTCTCTTTTTGGAATTCCTAGTTGCATTGAGATCTGCAGAAGCCCAAGTTCTCTTTTTAGAATTCCTAGTTGCATTGAGATCTGCAGAACCCCGAGTTCTATTTTTAGAATTCCTATTTGCATTGAGATCTGCAGAACCCCGAGTTCTATTTTTGGAATTCCTAGTTGGGTTGAGATCTGCAGAACCCCGAGTTCTATTTTTGGAATTCCTAGTTGCATTGAGATCTGCGGAACCCCGAGTTCTATTTTTGGAATTCCTAGTTGCGGTTGAGATCTGCAGAACCCCGAGTTCTCTTTTTAGAATTCCTATTTGCATTGAGATCTGCAGAACCCCGAGTTCTATTTTTGGAATTCCTAGTTGGGTTGAGATCTGCAGAACCCCGAGTTCTATTTTTGGAATTCCTAGTTGCATTGAGATCTGCGGAACCCCGAGTTCTATTTTTGGAATTCCTAGTTGCATTGAGATCTGCAGAAGCCCAAGTTCTCTTTTTGTAATTCCTAGTTGTGGTTGAGATCTGCAGAACTCCGAGTTCTATTTTTGGAATTCCTAGTTGCGTTGAGATCTACAGAACCCCGAGTTCTATTTTTGGAATTCCTAGTTGCGTTGAGATCTGCAGAACCCTGAGTTCTATTTTTGGAATTCCTAGTTGCATTGAGATGTGCAGACCACCAAGTTCTATTTTTGGAATTCCTACTTGCGTTGAGATCTGCAGAACCCCGAGTTCTATTTTTGGAATTCCTAGTTGCATTGAGATTTGCAGAACCCCGAGTTCTATTTTTGCAATTCCTAGTTGCGGTTGAGATCTGCAGAACCCCAAGATCTATTTTTGGAATTCCTAGTTGCGTTGAGATCTGCAGAACCCCGAGTTCTATTTTTGGAATTCCTAGTTGCGTTGAGATCTGCAGAACCCCGAGTTCTATTTTTGGAATTCCTAGTTGCATTGAGATCTGCAGAACCCCGAGTTCTATTTTTGGAATTCTTAGTTGCGGTTGAGATCTGCAGAACCCCAAGTTCTATTTTTGGAATTCCTAGTTGCGTTGAGATCTGCAGAACCCCGAGTTCTATTTTTGGAATTCCTAGTTGCGGTTGAGATCTGCAGAACCCCGAGTTCTATTTTTGGAATTCCTAGTTGCGCTGAGATCTGCAGAACCCCGAGTTCTATTTTTGGAATTCCTAGTTGCGTTGAGATCTGCAGAACCCCGAGTTCTATTTTTGGAATTCCTAGTTGCGTTGAGATCTGCAGAACCCCGAGTTCTCTTTTTGGAATTCCTAGTTGCGTTGAGATCTGCAGAACCCGAGTTCTATTTTTGGAATTCCTAGTTGTTTTGAGATCTGCATAACCCCGAGTTCTATTTTTGGAATTCCTAGTTGCTTTGAGATCTGCAGAAGCCCAAGTTCTCTTTTTGGAATTCCTAGTTGCATTGAGATCTGCAGAACCCCGAGTTCTCTTTTTGGAATTCCTAGTTGCATTGAGATCTGCAGAACCCCGAGTTCTCTTTTTGGAATTCCTAGTTGCATTGAGATCTGCAGAAGCCCAAGTTCTCTTTTTAGAATTCCTAGTTGCATTGAGATCTGCAGAACCCCGAGTTCTCTTTTTGGAATTCCTAGTTGCATTGAGATCTGCAGAAGCCCGAGTTCTCTTTTTAGAATTCCTATTTGCATTGAGATCTGCAGAACCCCGAGTTCTATTTTTGGAATTCCTAGTTGGGTTGAGATCTGCAGAACCCTGAGTTCTATTTTTGGAATTCCTAGTTGCATTGAGATCTGCGGAACCCCGAGTTCTATTTTTGGAATTCCTAGTTGTATTGAGATCTGCAGAAGCCCAAGTTCTCTTTTTGGAATTCCTAGTTGCGTTTGAGATCTGCAGAAGCCCAAGTTCTCTTTTTGTAATTCCTAGTTGCGGTTGAGATCTGCAGAAGTCCGAGTTCTATTTTTGGAATTCCTAGTTGCATTGAGATCTACAGAACCCCGAGTTCTATTTTTGGAATTCCTAGTTGCGTTGAGATCTGCAGAACTCCGAGTTCTATTTTTGAAATTCCTAGTTGCGTTGAGATCTGCAGAACCCCGAGTTCTATTTTTGGAATTCCTAGTTGCGTTGAGATCTGCAGAACCCCGAGTTCTCTTTTTGGAATTCCTAGTTGCGTTGAGATCTGCAGAACCCGAGTTCTATTTTTGGAATTCCTAGTTGTTTTGAGATCTGCATAACCCCGAGTTCTATTTTTGGAATTCCTAGTTGCTTTGAGATCTGCAGAAGCCCAAGTTCTCTTTTTGGAATTCCTAGTTGCATTGAGATCTGCAGAACCCCGAGTTCTCTTTTTGGAATTCCTAGTTGCAATGAGATCTGCAGAACCCCGAGTTCTCTTTTTGGAAATCCGAGTTGCATTGAGATCTGCAGAAGCCCAAGTTCTCTTTTTAGAATTCCTAGTTGCATTGAGATCTGCAGAACCCCAAGTTCTATTTTTGGAATTCCTAGTTGGGTTGAGATCTGCAGAACCCCGAGTTCTATTTTTGGAATTCCTAGTTGCATTGAGATCTGCGGAACCCCGAGTTCTATTTTTGGAATTCCTAGTTGCATTGAGATCTGCAGAAGCCCAAGTGCTCTTTTTGGAATTCCTAGTTGCGTTTGAGATCTGCAGAAGCCCAAGTTCTATTTTTGTAATTCTTAGTTGTGGTTGAGATCTGCAGAACTCCGAGTTCTATTTTTGGAATTCCTAGTTGCGTTGAGATCTACAGAACCCCGAGTTCTATTTTTGGAATTCCTAGTTGCGTTGAGATGTGCAGAACCCTGAGTTCTATTTTTGGAATTCCTAGTTGCATTGAGATGTGCAGACCACCAAGTTCTATTTTTGGAATTCCTACTTGCGTTGAGATCTGCAGAACCCCGAGTTCTATTTTTGGAATTCCTAGTTGCATTGAGATCTGCAGAACCCCGAGTTCTATTTTTGGAATTCCTAGTTGCGGTTGAGATCTGCAGAACCCCAAAATCTATTTTTGGAATTCCTAGTTGCGTTGAGATCTGCAGAACCCTGAGTTCTATTTTTGGAATTCCTAGTTGCGTTGAGATCTGCAGAACCCCGAGTTCTATTTTTGGAATTCCTAGTTGCATTGAGATCTGCAGAACCCCGAGTTCTATTTTTGGAATTCTTAGTTGCGGTTGAGATCTGCAGAACCCCGAGTTCTATTTTTGGAATTCGTAGTTGCGTTGAGATCTGCAGAACCCCGAGTTCTATTTTTGGAATTCCTAGTTGCGGTTGAGATCTGCTGAACCCCGAGTTCTATTTTTGGAATTCCTAGTTGCGTTGAGATCTGCAGAACCCGAGTTATATTTTTGGAATTCCTAGTTGCGTTGAGATCTGCAGAACCCCGAGTTCTATTTTTGGAATTCCTAGTTGCGTTGAGATCTGCAGAACCCCGAGTTCTCTTTTTGGAATTCCTAGTTGCGTTGAGATCTGCAGAACCCGAGTTCTATTTTTGGAATTCCTAGTTGTTTTGAGATCTGCATAACCCCGAGTTCTATTTTTGGAATTCCTAGTTGCTTTGAGATCTGCAGAAGCCCAAGTTCTCTTTTTGGAATTCCTAGTTGCATTGAGATCTGCAGAACCCCAAGTTCTCTTTTTGGAATTCCTAGTTGCATTGAGATCTGCAGAACCCCGAGTTCTCTTTTTGTAATTCCTAGTTGCATTGAGATCTGCAGAAGCCCAAGTTCTCTTTTTAGAATTCATAGTTGCATTGAGATCTGCAGAACCCCGAGTTCTCTTTTTGGAATTCCTAGTTGCATTGAGATCTGCAGAAGCCCAAGTTCTCTTTTTAGAATTCCTATTTGCATTGAGATCTGCAGAACCCCGAGTTCTATTTTTGGAATTCCTAGTTGGGTTGAGATCTGCAGAACCCCGAGTTCTATTTTTGGAATTCCTAGTTGCATAGAGATCTGCGGAACCCCGAGTTCTATTTTTGGAATTCCTAGTTGCATTGAGATCTGCAGAAGCCCAAGTTCTCTTTTTGGAATTCCTAGTTGCGTTTGAGATCTGCAGAAGCCCAAGTTCTCTTTTTGTAATTCCTAGTTGTGGTTGAGATCTGCAGAACTCCGAGTTCTATTTTTGAAATTCCTAGTTGCGTTGAGATCTACAGAACCCCGAGTTCTATTTTTGGAATTCCTAGTTGCGTTGAGATCTGCAGAACTCCGAGTTCTATTTTTGGAATTCCTAGTTGCGTTGAGATCTGCAGAACCCCGAGTTCTCTTTTTGGAATTCCTAGTTGCGTTGAGATCTGCAGAACCCGAGTTCTATTTTTGGAATTCCTAGTTGTTTTGAGATCTGCATAACCCTGAGTTCTATTTTTGGAATTCCTAGTTGCTTTGAGATCTGCAGAAGCCCAAGTTCTCTTTTTGGAATTCCTAGTTGCATTGAGATCTGCAGAACCCCAAGTTCTCTTTTTGGAATTCCTAGTTGCAATGAGATCTGCAGAACCCCGAGTTCTCTTTTTGGAATTCCTAGTTGAATTGAGATCTGCAGAAGCCCAAGTTCTCTTTTTAGAATTCCTAGTTGCATTGAGATCTGCAGAACCCCGAGTTCTATTTTTGGAATTCCTAGTTGGGTTGAGATCTGCAGAACCCCGAGTTCTATTTTTGGAATTCCTAGTTGCATTGAGATCTGCGGAACCCCGAGTTCTATTTTTGGAATTCCTAGTTGCATTGAGATCTGCAGAAGCCCAAGTTCTCTTTTTGGAATTCCTAGTTGCGTTTGAGATCTGCAGAAGCCCAAGTTCTCTTTTTGTAATTCCTAGTTGTGGTTGAGATCTGCAGAACTCCGAGTTCTATTTTTGGAATTCCTAGTTGCGTTGAGATCTACAGGACCCCGAGTTCTATTTTTGGAATTCCTAGTTGCGTTGAGATCTGCAGAACCCTGAGTTCTATTTTTGGACTTCCTAGTTGCATTGAGATGTGCAGACCACCAAGTTCTATTTTTGGAATTCCTACTTGCGTTGAGATCTGCAGAACCCCGAGTTCTATTTTTGGAATTCCTAGTTGCATTGAGATCTGCAGAACCCCGAGTTCTATTTTTGGAATTCCTAGTTGCGGTTGAGATCTGCAGAACCCCAAGATCTATTTTTGGAATTCCTAGTTGCGTTGAGATCTGCAGAACCCCGAGTTCTATTTTTGGAATTCCTAGTTGCGTTGAGATCTGCAGAACCCCGAGTTCTATTTTTGGAATTCCTAGTTGCATTGAGATCTGCAGCACCCCGAGTTCTATTTTTGGAATTCTTAGTTGCGGTTGAGATCTGCAGAACCCCAAGTTCTATTTTTGGAATTCCTAGTTGCGTTGAGATCTGCAGAACCCCGAGTTCTATTTTTGGAATTCCTAGTTGCGGTTGAGATCTGCAGAACCCCGAGTTCTATTTTTGGAATTCCTAGTTGCGTTGAGATCTGCAGAACCCCGAGTTCTATTTTTGGAATTCCTAGTTGCGTTGAGATCTGCAGAACCCCGAGTTCTATTTTTGGAATTCCTAGTTGCGTTGAGATCTGCAGAACCCCGAGTTCTCTTTTTGGAATTCCTAGTTGCGTTGAGATCTGCAGAACCCGAGTTCTATTTTTGGAATTCCTAGTTGTTTTGAGATCTGCATAACCCCGAGTTCTATTTTTGGAATTCCTAGTTGCTTTGAGATCTGAAGAAGCCCAAGTCTTCTTTTTGGAATTCCTAGTTGCATTGAGATCTCCAGAAGCCCAAGTTCTATTTTTGGAATTCCTAGTTGCGGTTGAGATCTGCAGAACCCCGAGTTCTATTTTTGGAATTCCTAGTTGTGTTGAGATCTGCAGAACCCCGAGTTCTCTTTTTGGAATTCCTAGTTGCATTGAGATCTGCAGAACCCCGAGTTCTCTTTTTGGAATTCCTAGTTGCATTGAGATCTGCAGAACCCCGAGTTCTCTTTTTGGAATTCCTAGTTGCATTGAGATCTGCAGAAGCCCAAGTTCTCTTTTTAGAATTCATAGTTGCAGTGAGATCTGCAGAACCCCGAGTTCTCTTTTTGGAATTCCTAGTTGCATTGAGATCTGCAGAAGCCCAAGTTCTCTTTTTAGAATTCCTAGTTGCATTGAGATCTGCAGAACCCCGAGTTCTATTTTTGGAATTCCTAGTTGGGTTGAGATCTGCAGAACCCCGAGTTCTATTTTTGGAATTCCTAGTTGCATTGATATCTGCGGAACCCCAAGTTCTATTTTTGGAATTCCTAGTTGCATTGAGATCTGCAGAAGCCCAAGTTCTCTTTTTGGAATTCCTAGTTGCGTTTGAGATCTGCAGAAGCCCAAGTTCTCTTTTTGTAATTCCTAGCTGTGGTTGAGATCTGCAGAACTCCGAGTTCTATTTTTGGAATTCCTAGTTGCGTTGAGTTCTACAGAACCCCGAGTTCTATTTTTGGAATTCCTAGTTGCGTTGAGATCTGCAGAACCCTGAGTTCTATTTTTGGAATTCCGCAGTTGCATTAAGATGTGCAGACCACCAAGTTCTATTTTTGGAATTCCTACTTGCGTTGAGATCTGCAGAACCCCGAGTTCTATTTTTGGAATTCCTAGTTGCATTGAGATCTGTAGAAGCCCAAGTTCTCTTTTTGTAATTCCTAGTTGTGGTTGAGATCTGCAGAACTCCGAGTTCTATTTTTGGAATTCCTAGTTGCATTGAGATCTACAGAACCCCGAGTTCTATTTTTGGAATTCCTAGTTGCGTTGAGATCTGCAGAACCCTGAGTTCTATTTTTGGAATTCCTAGTTGCATTATGATGTGCAGACCACCAAGTTCTATTTTTGGAATTCCTACTTGCGTTGAGATCTGCAGAACCCCGAGTTCTCTTTTTGGAATTCCTAGTTGCATTGAGATCTGCAGAACCCCGAGTTCTATTTTTGGAATTCCTAGTTGCGGTTGAGATCTGCAGAACCCCGAGTTCTATTTTTGGAATTCCTAGTTGCGTTGAGATCTGCAGAACCCCGAGTTCTAATTTTGGAATTCCTAGTTGCGTTGAGATCTGCAGAACCCCGAGTTCTATTTTTGGAATTCCTAGTTGCGTTGAGATCTGCAGAAGCCCAAGTTCTCTTTTTGGAATTCCTAGTTGCATTGAGATCTCCAGAAGCTCAAGTTCTATTTTTGGAATTCCTAGTTGCGGTTGAGATCTGCAGAACCCCGAGTTCTATTTTTGGAATTCCTAGTTGTGTTGAGATCTGCAGAACCCCGAGTTCTCTTTTTGGAATTCCTAGTTGCATTGAGATCTGCAGAACCCCGAGTTCTCTTTTTGAAATTCCTAGTTGCATTGAGATCTGCAGAAGCCCAAGTTCTCTTTTTGGAATTCCTAATTGCATTGAGATCTGCAGAAGCCCGAGTTCTATTTTTGGAATTCCTAGTTGCATTGAGATCTGCAGAACCCCGAGTTCTATTTTTGGAATTCCTAGTTGCGGTTGAGATCTGCAGAACCCCGAGTTCTATTTGTGGAATTCCTAGTTGCGTTGAGATCTGCAGAACCCCGAGTTCTATTTTTGGAATTCCTAGTTGCATTGCGATCTGCAGAACCCCGAGTTCAATTTTTGGAATTCCTAGTTGCATTGAGATCTGCAGAACCCCGAGTTCTATTTTTGGAATTCCTAGTTGCATTGAGATCTGCAGAACCCCGAGTTCTATTTTTGGAATTCCTAGTTGCATTGAGATCTGCAGAACCCCAAGTTCTATTTTTGGAATTCCTAGTTGCCTGTTGAGATCTGCAGAACCCCAAGTTCTCTTTTGGAATTCCTAGTTGCGGTTGAGATCTGCAGAACCCCGAGTTCTATTTTTGGAATTCCTAGTTGCGGTTGAGATCTGCAGAACCCCGAATTCTATTTTTGAAATTCCTAGTTGCATTGAGATCTGCAGAACCCCGAGTTCTATTTTTGGAATTCCTAGTTGCGGTTGAGATCTGCAGACCCCGAGTTCTATTTTTGGAATTCCTAGTTGCGTTGAGATCTGCAGAACCCTGAGTTCTATTTTTGGAATTCCTAGTTGCGTTGAGATCTACAGAACCCCGAGTTCTATTTTTGGAATTCCTAGTTGTGTTGAGATCTGCATAACCCCGAGTTCTATTTTTGGAATTCCTAGTTGCATTGAGATCTGCAGAAGCCCAAGTTCTCTTTTTGGAATTCCTAGTTGCATTGAGATCTCAAGAAGCCCAAGTTCTATTTTTGGAATTCCTAGTTGCGGTTGAGATCTGCAGAACCCCGAGTTCTATTTTTGGAATTCCTAGTTCTGTTGAGATCTGCAGAACCCGAGTTCTCTTTTTGGAATTCCTAGTTGCGTTGAGATCTGCAGAACCCCGAGTTCTCTTTTTGGAATTCCTACTTGCATTGAGATCTGCAGAAGCCCAAGTTCCGTTTTTGGAATTCCTAGTTGCATTGAGATCTGCAGAACCCCGAGTTCTATTTTTGGAATTCCTAGTTGTGTTGAGATCTGCATAACCCCGAGTTCTATTTTTGGAATTCCTAGTTGCATTGAGATCTGCAGAAGCCCAAGTTCTCTTTTTGGAATTCCTAGTTGCATTGAGATCTGCAGAAGCCCAAGTTCTATTTTTGGAATTCCTAGTTGTGGTTGATATCTGCCGAACCCCGAGTTCTATTTTTGGAATTCCTAGTTGTGTTGAGATCTGCATAACCCCAAGTTCTATTTTTGGAATTCCTAGTTGCATTGAGATCTGCAGAAGCCCAAGTTCTCTTTTTGGAATTCCTAGTTGCATTGAGATCTGCAGAAGCCCAAGTTCTATTTTTGGAATTCCTAGTTGCGGTTGAGATCTGCAGAACCCCGAGTTCTATTTTTGGAATTCCTAGTTGTGTTGAGATCTGCAGGACCCCGAGTTCTCTTTTTGGAATTCCTAGTTGCGTTGAGATCTGCAGAACCCCGAGTTCTCTTTTTGGAATTCCTAGTTGCATTGAGATCTGCAGAAGCCCAAGTTCTCTTTTTGGAATTCCTAGTTGCATTGAGATCTGCAGAAGCCCAAGTTCTATTTTTGGAATTCCTAGTTGCGGTTGAGATCTGCAGAACCCTGAGTTCTATTTTTGGAATTCCTAGTTGTGTTGAGATCTGCATAACCCCGAGTTCCATTTTTGGAATTCCTAGTTGCATTGAGATCTGCAGAAGCCCAAGTTCTCTTTTTGCAATTCCTAGTTGCATTCAGATCTGCAGAAGCCCAAGTTCTATTTTTGGAATTCCTAGTTGCGGTTGAGATCTGCAGAACCCCGAGTTCTATTTTTCGAATTCCTAGTTGTGTTGAGATCTGCAGAACCCCGAGTTCTATTTTTGGAATTCCTAGTTGCATTGAGATCTGCAGAAGCCCAAGTTCTCTTTTTGGAATTCCTAATTGCATTGAGATCTGCAGAAGCCCAAGTTCTATTTTTGGAATTCCTAGTTGCGGTTGAGATCTGCAGAACCCCGAGTTCTATTTTTGGAATTCCTAGTTGTGTTGAGATCCGCAGAACCCCGAGTTCTCTTTTTGGAATTCCTAGTTGCGTTGAGATCTGCAGAACCCTGAGTTCTCTTTTTGGAATTCCTAGTTGCATTGAGATCTGCAGAAGCCCAAGTTCTCTTTTTGGAATTCCTAGTTTTGTTGAGATCTGCAGAACCCCGAGTTCTCTTTTTGGAATTCCTAGTTGCATTGAGATCTGCAGAAGCCCAAGTTCTCTTTTTGGAATTCCTAGTTGCGTTGAGATCTGCAGAGCCCCGAGTTCTCTTTTTGGAATTCCTAGTTGTAGCTGCTGCAAAGTTTCTGGTATTAATGATTCTTGGGCAGTGACTGAAAGCACTCCCTTTTTACAAGTAATTGGCCTCTGAAATCCATCTCTTTTTTCACTACAATGAAAAAGTCCCCAAATTGCCCCTTTCCCCCTTTTAAAGCTGCCATGTTTATTTATTTATTTGCTTTCTGTTATTTGCGCACTTCCGTTCAGAGTGGGGAATATAAACCTGGTGGAAAACTCTGTTTGCATAGCGCATTTCCTTAAGGATGTGTATATTTAAAAGGTTGGTGGGTTATATATATATATATATATTTACCAACAAGAGCTGAAACGATATGTGGTCACTCAAGGGCCTAAGCTGCAGAATAGACTGAAATCCCAGCTCAACTAAAAGTGTGTGACCTTGGGCAAATTCTTTTCTCTTGTTGTGCATTGTATGTCAAAATGTTCAGTGTGTAGAATTGATTTAGCATCTAGTGTATGTGTTTAAAAAAAGGCAAAATCACAGTTTTTAATTGTGACAACCATCCATAAGCACATTACAAAGTGATTTGCCTCTTCTTATTGCATTCGTGTTAAGCAACGTCCTAGGATGCCGAGGATCATCAAAGGCTGATGTCAGCACCTGTGACATCATTTTCTGTACTATCACGCCCTGGTGATGTCAATGCGTATGGAAATTACAGGTTCCCGCAGTCGCTTGCTACACTCCGCCTCCTAATCCTAGACCCAACCCTATTTTTTAGAAACATCGATCCTATTTTACAGTATACAGTGAAAATACGAAATGAGAATAACGAATAACATTTTCAACGAATTTAAAATAACGAAAAAATATCGCATTTTGTAATAAAAATATATATAGTGGTGGGGTAAGGGATTAAAACTGGTGGCGAGGGGTTTAGGGAGGGGTAATAAAGCTAGGGAAACAGGGCTGGTTGGGGGTCTCCCCAAACTGAAAAACAAACCTAAAATTGATATCAGTTCGTTATTTTAAATTCGTTTTTAAATTTTCCATTATGTTTTCATTCGTTATTAACACATGGAACCTATTTTACGGGTCAATAGTGTGGAAACAGGAAGTTCTCTTATCAATTTTCTTTGCCAGATCACATATAGATGGAATTATGGAATTGTGAATGTTAGCACATCCCACCTTAAATGGAACTGTGAACACTAGCCTGTGCCGCATCTAGACAGAACTGTGAATGTTAGCATGTTAAATATCATATAAACCACTAACCAAAAATGCTTAACATCTCTGCATACGTATCTCATTAAAACACTCACACAATCATCTCTCGCACAACAACCCGCACGCACTTCACAACACTGAAACAACACATAAGCCGCACCAAAGGCACACAAGGACTGACATGGATCCAATACTCGCACCAAAGCTCAGCACCCGGTGTATACCGAGCTGAAGCTGCCAACAGAAGACCACTCCTCTCACTATCCTACTCCCTCTTCCCCTCACTAACACATCCCACCTTATCATTTACAGATCCGCCAGAGCGCCTGGGGACCAACTCCGTTGGTGACGGTGCGCGGTACAAATACCTTTAACATTTAACATAAAAGACTTGCCAGAAAAAAATGTGACCTTAAGCACAACAGGGTGCCATTCTCCATTTCTACCACTGGGTGGCAGCCCTTGCATGCTTGATTTATTGCACACAGCACCTTATGCAAGCAGGACATTCAGCCGCCACCGTTTTGGCGCAGCACTTTGGGCGCAGGTCCTTCTTAGGCAGTGCTTCGGGTTTCGGTTTATTTAAGGAACACACTTGACGTTCAGTAAATGTTTCCTAAAAGAAGGCGAAACCCAGAGCACTGCATTTATTAGTGCTTCGTGTGACAGTATGTTTAAGGAAAACCTATTTTCAGGCGCCGAAAGGGCCCTGCGCCCTGCTGGCCGGGGCCAACAGGTCGTGCCCAATAGTCACCGGCCCCGAAAGTGCTGCGGCGCAAGAGGGCGTACTGCCTCATGCCTGGTTGCGGGAATGAAAGGGTCTGTGTAGGAGATTGATGGAAAGTGTGAGCGAAGAGGTGTTGCGATGGTTCCTTTCTGGAGCTGATAAGGTGTACGTTCAGAAGGGTAGAGTGATGCCATCCTAGCAGCGGGCACATGTTTATTTATTGATTCAGATTTGTAAAGCGCACAACATCCCTTGGGCATCGCGGTGCTTGATACATACATAGCTTAGTTACATATGCATGATGATTACAGTTACAGTAAGTCTGACATTTTACATATTTGCATGTGATGTTTTACATATTTACAGACACGGTTACAAATGACTGCGTAAGGGGTTGGGTCTTGAGTTTCCTACGAAATGCCAGGAGTGAGTTTTCTGCTCTGATGTCTGTGGGTAGTGCATTCCAGAGCTTTGCAGCAATATATGGGAAGCCTAAGCCACCGGCTTTGGCTCTGTTAATACGTGGGATGTGGAGTTGGTTGGAGTATTGTGTCCTGGTGGGGCGTGTGGAAGAGGACTTGGGGATACTCTCAGATAGGTATGAGGGTGTGGATAGTGTGAGGCATTTGTGTGTGTCTGTGAGGGTGAGGATTTTGAAAGTGAGCCAGTGAGCTGACTGTCTAGCCTGGGAGATATGCTGCCTTCTTGGGATGCTTAGGGCAGCACGGAGCGCATTGTTTTGCATGACGTGAAGCCTGTTTAGGTTTGTATCAGATGTGCCTGCCAGAAGGGCATTGCAATAGTCTAATTTAGCACCAATGGTGGCTCTGGCTATTGATAGGCAATTGGGTTTGGAGAGGTAAGGTTTTATGGCGTTTATTAGTTTGGTGGTGTGTGCAGAGGAGGAGGTGATGGCGCTGACCTGTCTGGTCATGGTTAGTGAGGAGTCTAAGTAGACTCCCAGCGTCTTGACTGCTGTAGATACAGGGATCGTGGAGTTGTCAATGGTAAAGTTGGCATATCATTTGTCAAGCTTGGTTAGGGTGTTCTTTTGGCCTAGTATCATGATCTCCGTCTTCTCCCCATTGAGGCTGAAGCCATTTACCGCCATCCACGCCTGGATGGTGGAGTAGATCGTGTGGAATGCCTTGGCATCTTTGTAGTATGATCCGGAGAGGGGTAGAAGAAGTACTTCACTATCGTCAGGGTAATTTGTATACGCAATACCAAGTGAGACCAGCTTGTCGAAGACGGACTTCGTGAACAAGTTGTATAATGTGGGCGCTGTGCAGGATCCCTGAGGGACACCGCAGTGGATTGTGGTAGGTTTAGCATTCACTATATCCGAGAAGACCTTCATGGCTCTTCCTTCGAGGAAGGTGGTGACCCAGAGAGTTGCTTCTTTGGAGAAGTTAGCTGAATGTGTGAGGTAAGATGTGAGAGTCTTGTGGTCAACCAGTTCGAAAGCGGCAGAGAGATCTAGGAGCAGCAGCAATGCAGGTTTGCCTTTGTCCATGATTTGGGTGATCTGATTCTTTAGATCCACCAGGGCTGTTTCAGTGCCATGTCCTTTCCGGAAGCCCGATTGTCTGGTTCCTAGGATGGAGTGGGTTTCCAACAAGTGTTGGATTTGGCAGTGGGCAGCTTTGTCCAGTAATTTCAGGAGGAATGTATCCGTGGTTATTGGTCTGTAGTTATTAGGTTGTAGAGGGTCAAGAGTCGGTTTTTTAAGGAGTGGGTGGACCCATGCCTCTTTGAGACTGCTGGGATAATGCCTGTTTTGAAAGGTGCATTGATGAAGGCCGTGAATAGCGTGGCGAGGCGGTCTGCGCAGTCCTTGATGATCTTCGGTGGGCATATGCCCCCTTTACAGGGAGAGGGTTTGAGGTTTTCGAGGAGGTCTAGAACTTCTTGTTCAGTGATATCCCTGAATGAGAATACAGGTCTGGTGGAGTTGGTTGAGTCAGGAGTTGAGATGGTAGATTGTGTCCCTATTTTT